>NC_054471.1:190907951-191012630 GCF_017639515.1 Carcharodon carcharias | reverse complement strand
GAGACTAGCCGTGTCGGAACTGAGACACCGTGACAAAGCTGAGACTCGTCTTGTCGGGAGCTGAGACTAGCAGTGTCGGAGCTGTGACTCGTCGTTTCAGAGGTGTGATCCCCGTGTCAGACCTGCGGATGGCCGTGTCAGAGCTGAGATTGGACCGTCAGAGATGAGATCTCCATGTCAGAGCTGAGACTCTCCATGTCAGAGGTGAGACTGGCCGTTTCGGAGCTGAGACTCGCCGTGTCAGAGCTGAGACTGTTCGTGTCAGAGCTGAGACATGCCGTGTCAGAGCTGAGACTCGTCATGTCAGAGCTGAGACTGGCCGTGTCAGAGCTGAGACTGGCCGTGTCAGAGCTGAGACTGGCCGTGCCAGAGCTGAGACTGGCCGTGTCAGAGTTGAGATTCGCCATGTCTGAGCTGAGACTGGCCGTGTCAGAGCTGAGACTCGCCGTGTCAGAGCTGAGATTCGTCACGTCAGAGTTGAGACTGGCCGTGTCGGACCTGAGACTGGCCGTGTCAGAGCTGAGACTGGCCGTGGCAGAGCTGAGACTGGTCATGTCAGAGCTGAGACTGGCCGCGTCAGAGCTGAGACTTGTCATGTCAGAGCTGAGACTGGCCGCGTCAGAGCTGAGACTGGCCGTGGCAGAGCTGAGACTGGTCGCTTCAGAGCTGAGACTGGTCATGTCAGAGCTGAGACTGGCCGTGTCAGAGCTGAGACTGGCCGTGTCAGAGCTGAGACTGGCCGTGTCAGAGCTGAGACTGGTCGTGTCAGAGCTGAGACTGGCCGTGTCAGAGCTGAGACTGGCCGTGTCAGAGCTGAGAATGGCCGTGTCGCGTTGAGAATGGCCGTGTCAGACCTGAGACTCGTCGTGTCAGAGCTGAGATTGTCCGTGTCGGAGCTGTGATTCGTCGTGTCAGAACTGAGACGGCCGTGTCAGAGCTGAGACTGGCCATGTCGGAGCTGAGACTGGTCCTGTCAGATCTGAGACTGGCAGTGTCAGAGCTGAGACTCACCGTGTCAGAGCTGAGACTGGCCTTGGCGAGCTGAGACTGGCAGTGTCAGAGCTGAGACTGGCCGTGTCAGAGCTGAGACTGGTCATGTCAGAGCTGAGACTGGCAGTGTCAGAGCTGAGACTGGCCGTGTCTGAGCTGAGACTGGCCGTGTCAGAGCTTAGACTGGTTGTGTCAGAACTGAGACGGGCCGAGACAGAGCAAAGACTAGCCGTGTCGGAACTGAGACACCGTGACAAAGCTGAGACTGGTCTTGTCGGAGCTGAGACTAGCAGTGTCGGAGCTGAGACTCGTCGTTTCAGAGGTGAGAATCCCCGTGTCAGACCTACGACTGGCCGTGTCAGAGCTGAGATTGGACCCGTCAGAGATGAGACTCACCATGTCAGAGATGAGACTCTCCATGTCAGAGGTGAGACTGGCCGTTTCGGAGCTGAGACTCGCCGTGTCAGAGCTGAGACTGTTCGTGTCAGAGCTGAGACTGGCCGTGTCAGAGCTGAGACATGCCGTGTCAGAGCTGAGACTGGCCGTGTCAGAGCTGAGACTGGCCATATGAGAGCTGAGACTGGCCGTGTCGGAGCTGAGACTGGCCGTGTCGGAGCTGAGACTCGTCATGTCAGAGCTGAGACTGGCCGTGTCAGAGCTGAGATTGGCCGTGTCTGAGATGAGACTGGTTGTGTCGGTGCTGAGACTCGTCATGTCAGAGCTGAGACTGGCCGTGTCAGAGCTGAGACTGGCCATGTCAGAGTTGAGATTCGCCATGTCTGAGCTGAGACTGGCCGTGTCAGAGCTGAGACTTGCCGTGTCAGAGCTGAGACTGGCCGTGTCAGAGCTGAGACTCGCAGTGTCAGAGCTGAGACTTGCCGTTTCGGAGCTGATAATCGTCGTGTCAAAGCTGAGATTCGTCACGTCAGAGTTGAGACTGGCCGTGTTGGACCTGAGACTGGCCGTGACAGAGCTGAGATTCGCCGTGTCAGAGCTGAGACTGGCCGTGGCAGAGCTGAGACTGGTCATGTCAGAGCTGAGACTGGCCGTATCAGAGCTGAGACTGGCCGTGTCAGAGCTGAGACTGGCCGTATCAGAGCTGAGACTGGTCATGTCAGAGCTGAGATTGGCCGTGTCAGTGCTGAGACTCGTTGTGTCAGAGCTGAGACTGGCCGTGTCAGAGCTGAGACTGGCCGTGTCGGAGTTGAGACTGGCCGTGTCAGACCTGAGACTCGTCGTGTCAGAGCTGAGATTGGCCGTGTCGGAGCTGAGACTCGTCGTGTCAGAACTGAGACGGGCCGAGAGAGAGCAGAGACTGGCCGTGTCGGAGCTGAGACTCACCGTGACAAAGCTGAGACTGGCCTTGGCGGAGCTGAGACTGGTCATGTCAGAGCTGAGACTGGCCGTGTCAGAGCTGAGACTGGTCATGTCAGAGCTGAGACTGGCCGTGTCATGGGTGAGATTCGCCATGTCTGAGCTGAGACTGGCGGTGTCAGAGATGAGACTCGCCGTGTGAGAGCTGAGACTCGCCGTGTCAGAGATGAGATTCGTCACGTTAGAGCTGAGACTGGCCGTGTCGGACCTGAGACTGGCCGTGTCAGAGCTGAGATTCGCCGTGTCAGAGCTGACACTGGCCGTGTCAGAGCTGAGACAGGCCGTGTCAGAGCTGAGACTGGTCATGTCAGAGCTGAGACTGGCCATATCAGAGCTGAGACTGGCCGTGTCAGAGCTGAGACTGGCCGTATCGGAGCTGAGACTGGTCGTGTCAGAGCTGAGATTGGCCGTGTCGGAGTTGAGACTGGCCGTGTCAGACCTGAGACTGGCCGTGTCAGAGCTGAGACTGGCCGTATCAGAGCTGAGACTGGCCGTGTCAGAGCTGAGATTGGCCGTGTCCGAGCTGAGACTGGCTGTGTCGGAGTTGAAACTCGTCGTGTCAGAGCTGAGATTGGCCATGTCGGAGCTGAGACTCGTTGTGTCAGAACTGATATGGGCCGAGACAGAGCAGAGACTAGCCGTGTCGGAACTGAGACACCGTGACAAAGCTGAGACTGGTCTTGTCGGAGCTGAGACTAGCAGTGTCGGAGCTGAGACTCGTCGTTTCAGAGGTGAGAATCCCCGTGTCAGACCTACGACTGGCCGTGTCAGAGCTGAGATTGGACCCGTCAGAGATGAGAATCTCCATGTCAGAGATGAGACTCTCCATGTCAGAGGTGAGACTGGCCGTTTCGGAGCTGAGACTATTCGTGTCAGAGCTGAGACTGGCCGTGTCAGAGCTGAGACTCGTCATGTCAGAGCTGAGACTGGCCGTGTCGGAGCTGAGACTGGCCGTGTCGGAGCTGAGACTCGTCATGTCAGAGCTGAGACTGGCCGTGTCAGAGCTGAGACTGGCCGTGTCAGAGCTGAGATTGGCCGTGTCTGAGATGAGACTGGTTGTGTCGGTGCTGAGACTCGTCATGTCAGAGCTGAGACTGGCCGTGTCAGAGCTGAGATTCGCCATGTCTGAGCTGAGACTGGCCGTGTCAGAGCTGAGACTTGCCGTGTCAGAGCTGAGACTGGCCGTGTCAGAGCTGAGACTCGCCGTGTCAGAGCTGAGACTTGCCGTTTCGGAGCTGATAATCGTCGTGTCAAAGCTGAGATTCGTCACGTCAGAGTTGAGACTGGCCGTGTTGGACCTGAGACTGGCCGTGACAGAGCTGAGATTCGCCGTGTCAGAGCTGAGACTGGCCGTGGCAGAGCTGAGACTGGCCGCGTCAGAGCTGAGACTGGTCATGTCAGAGCTGAGACTGGCCGTATCAGAGCTGAGACTGGCCGTGTCAGAGCTGAGACTGGCCGTATCAGAGCTGAGACTGGTCATGTCAGAGCTGAGATTGGCCGTGTCAGTGCTGAGACTCGTTGTGTCAGAGCTGAGACTGGCCGTGTCAGAGCTGAGACTGGCCGTGTCGGAGTTGAGACTGGCCGTGTCAGACCTGAGACTCGTCGTGTCAGAGCTGAGATTGGCCGTGTCGGAGCTGAGACTCGTCGTGTCTGAACTGAGACGGGCCGAGAGAGAGCAGAGACTGGCCGTGTCGGAGCTGAGACTCACCGTGACAAAGCTGAGACTGGCCTTGGCGGAGCTGAGACTGGTCATGTCAGAGCTGAGACTGGCCGTGTCAGAGCTGAGACTGGTCATGTCAGAGCTGAGACTGGCCGTGTCATGGTTGAGATTCGCCATGTCTGAGCTGAGACTGGCGGTGTCAGAGATGAGACTCGCCGTGTGAGAGCTGAGACTCGCCGTGTCAGAGATGAGATTCGTCACGTTAGAGCTGAGACTGGCCGTGTCGGACCTGAGACTGGCCGTGTCAGAGCTGAGATTCGCCGTGTCAGAGCTGACACTGGCCGTGTCAGAGCTGAGACAGGCCGTGTCAGAGCTGAGACTGGTCATGTCAGAGCTGAGACTGGCCATATCAGAGCTGAGACTGGCCGTGTCAGAGCTGAGACTGGCCGTATCGGAGCTGAGACTGGTCGTGTCAGAGCTGAGATTGGCCGTGTCGGAGTTGAGACTGGCCGTGTCAGACCTGAGACTGGCCGTGTCAGAGCTGAGAGTGGCCGTATCAGAGCTGAGACTGGCCGTGTCAGAGCTGAGATTGGCCGTGTCCGAGCTGAGACTGGCTGTGTCGGAGTTGAAACTCGTCGTGTCAGAGCTGAGATTGGCCATGTCGGAGCTGAGACTCGTTGTGTCAGAACTGATATGGGCCGAGACAGAGCAGAGACTAGCCGTGTCGGAACTGAGACACCGTGACAAAGCTGAGACTGGTCTTGTCGGAGCTGAGACTAGCAGTGTCGGAGCTGAGACTCGTCGTTTCAGAGGTGAGAATCCCCGTGTCAGACCTACGACTGGCCGTGTCAGAGCTGAGATTGGACCCGTCAGAGATGAGAATCTCCATGTCAGAGATGAGACTCTCCATGTCAGAGGTGAGACTGGCCGTTTCGGAGCTGAGACTGTTCGTGTCAGAGCTGAGACTGGCCGTGTCAGAGCTGAGACTCGTCATGTCAGAGCTGAGACTGGCCGTGTCGGAGCTGAGACTGGCCGTGTCGGAGCTGAGACTCGTCATGTCAGAGCTGAGACTGGCCGTGTCAGAGCTGAGACTGGCCGTGTCAGAGCTGAGATTGGCCGTGTCTGAGATGAGACTGGTTGTGTCGGTGCTGAGACTCGTCATGTCAGAGCTGAGACTGGCCGTGTCAGAGCTGAGATTCGCCATGTCTGAGCTGAGACTGGCCGTGTCAGAGCTGAGACTTGCCGTGTCAGAGCTGAGACTGGCCGTGTCAGAGCTGAGACTCGCCGTGTCAGAGCTGAGACTTGCCGTTTCGGAGCTGATAATCGTCGTGTCAAAGCTGAGATTCGTCACGTCAGAGTTGAGACTGGCCGTGTTGGACCTGAGACTGGCCGTGACAGAGCTGAGATTCGCCGTGTCAGAGCTGAGACTGGCCGTGGCAGAGCTGAGACTGGCCGCGTCAGAGCTGAGACTGGTCATGTCAGAGCTGAGACTGGACGTATCAGAGCTGAGACTGGCCGTGTCAGAGCTGAGACTGGCCGTATCAGAGCTGAGACTGGTCATGTCAGAGCTGAGATTGGCCGTGTCAGTGCTGAGACCTGTTGTGTCAGAGCTGAGACTGGCCGTGTCAGAGCTGAGACTGGCCGTGTCGGAGTTGAGACTGGCCGTGTCAGACCTGAGACTCGTCGTGTCAGAGCTGAGATTGGCCGTGTCGGAGCTGAGACTCGTCGTGTCTGAACTGAGACGGGCCGAGAGAGAGCAGAGACTGGCCGTGTCGGAGCTGAGACTCACCGTGACAAAGCTGAGACTGGCCTTGGCGGAGCTGAGACTGGTCATGTCAGAGCTGAGACTGGCCGTGTCAGAGCTGAGACTGGTCATGTCAGAGCTGAGACTGGCCGTGTCATGGTTGAGATTCGCCATGTCTGAGCTGAGACTGGCGGTGTCAGAGATGAGACTCGCCGTGTGAGAGCTGAGACTCGCCGTGTCAGAGATGAGATTCGTCACGTTAGAGCTGAGACTGGCCGTGTCGGACCTGAGACTGGCCGTGTCAGAGCTGAGATTCGCCGTGTCAGAGCTGACACTGGCCGTGTCAGAGCTGAGACAGGCCGTGTCAGAGCTGAGACTGGTCATGTCAGAGCTGAGACTGGCCATATCAGAGCTGAGACTGGCCGTGTCAGAGCTGAGACTGGCCGTATCGGAGCTGAGACTGGTCGTGTCAGAGCTGAGATTGGCCGTGTCGGAGTTGAGACTGGCCGTGTCAGACCTGAGACTGGCCGTGTCAGAGCTGAGAGTGGCCGTATCAGAGCTGAGACTGGCCGTGTCAGAGCTGAGATTGGCCGTGTCCGAGCTGAGACTGGCTGTGTCGGAGTTGAAACTCGTCGTGTCAGAGCTGAGATTGGCCATGTCGGAGCTGAGACTCGTTGTGTCAGAACTGATATGGGCCGAGACAGAGCAGAGACTAGCCGTGTCGGAACTGAGACACCGTGACAAAGCTGAGACTGGTCTTGTCGGAGCTGAGACTAGCAGTGTCGGAGCTGAGACTCGTCGTTTCAGAGGTGAGAATCCCCGTGTCAGACGTACGACTGGCCGTGTCAGAGCTGAGATTGGACCTGTCAGAGATGAGACTCACCATGTCAGAGATGAGACTCTCCATGTCAGAGGTGAGACTGGCCGTTTCGGAGCTGAGACTCGCCGTGTCAGAGCTGAGACTGTTCGTGTCAGAGCTGAGACTGGCCGTGTCAGAGCTGAGACATGCCGTGTCAGAGCTGAGACTCGTCATGTCAGAGCTGAGACTGGCCGTGTCGGAGCTGAGACTGGCCGTGTCGGAGCTGAGACTCGTCATGTCAGAGCTGAGACTGGCCGTGTCAGAGCTGAGACTGGCCGTGTCAGAGCTGAGATTGGCCGTGTCTGAGATGAGACTGGTTGTGTCGGTGCTGAGACTCGTCATGTCAGAGCTGAGACTGGCCGTGTCAGAGCTGAGATTCGCCATGTCTGAGCTGAGACTGGCCGTGTCAGAGCTGAGACTTGCCGTGTCAGAGCTGAGACTGGCCGTGTCAGAGCTGAGACTCGCCGTGTCAGAGCTGAGACTTGCCGTTTCGGAGTTGATAATCGTCGTGTCAAAGCTGAGATTCGTCACGTCAGAGTTGAGACTGGCCGTGTTGGACCTGAGACTGGCCGTGACAGAGCTGAGATTCGCCGTGTCAGAGCTGAGACTGGCCGTGGCAGAGCTGAGACTGGCCGCGTCAGAGCTGAGACTGGTCATGTCAGAGCTGAGACTGGCCGTATCAGAGCTGAGACTGGCCGTGTCAGAGCTGAGACTGGCCGTATCAGAGCTGAGACTGGTCATGTCAGAGCTGAGATTGGCCGTGTCAGTGCTGAGACTCGTTGTGTCAGAGCTGAGACTGGCCGTGTCAGAGCTGAGACTGGCCGTGTCGGAGTTGAGACTGGCCGTGTCAGACCTGAGACTCGTCGTGTCAGAGCTGAGATTGGCCGTGTCGGAGCTGAGACTCGTCGTGTCAGAACTGAGACGGGCCGAGAGAGAGCAGAGACTGGCCGTGTCGGAGCTGAGACTCACCGTGACAAAGCTGAGACTGGCCTTGGCGGAGCTGAGACTGGACATGTCAGAGCTGAGACTGGCCGTGTCAGAGCTGAGACTGGTCATGTCAGAGCTGAGACTGGCCGTGTCATGGTTGAGATTCGCCATGTCTGAGCTGAGACTGGCGGTGTCAGAGCTGAGACTCGCCGTGTCAGAGCTGAGACTCGCCGTGTCAGAGATGAGATTCGTCACGTTAGAGCTGAGACGGGCCGTGTCGGACCTGAGACTGGCCGTGTCAGAGCTGAGATTCGCCGTGTCAGAGCTGACACTGGCCGTGTCAGAGCTGAGACAGGCCGTGTCAGAGCTGAGACTGGTCATATCAGAGCTGAGACTGGCCGTGTCAGAGCTGAGACTGGCCGTATCGGAGCTGAGACTGGTCGTGTCAGAGTTGAGATTCGCCATGTCTGAGCTGAGACTGGCCGTGTCAGAGCTGAGACTCGCCGTGTCGGAGCTGAGACTCTTTGTGTCAGAACTGAGACGGGCCAAAACAGAGCAGAGACTAGCCGTGTCGGAACTGAGACACCGTGACAAAGCTGAGACTGGTCTTGTCGGAGCTGAGACTAGCAGTGTCGGAGCTGAGACTCGTCGTTTCAGAGGTGAGAATCCCCGTGTCAGACCTGCGACTGGCCGTGTCAGAGCTGAGATTGGACCCGTCAGAGATGAGAATCTCCATGTCAGAGATGAGACTCTCCATGTCATGGTGAGACTGGCCGTTTCGGAGCTGAGACTCGCCGTGTCAGAGCTGAGACTGTTCGTGTCAGAGCTGAGACATGCCGTGTCAGAGCTGAGACTCGTCATGTCAGAGCTGAGACTGGCCGTGTCAGAGCTGAGACTGGCCGTGTCAGCGCTGAGACTGGCCGTGCCAGAGCTGAGACTGGCCGTGTCAGAGTTGAGATTCGCCATGTCTGAGCTGAGACTGGCCGTGTCAGAGCTGAGACTCGCCGTGTCAGAGCTGAGATTCGTCACGTCAGAGTTGAGACTGGCCGTGTCGGACCTGAGACTGGCCGTGTCAGAGCTGAGATTCGCCGTGTCAGAGCTGAGACTGGCCGTGGCAGAGCTGAGACTGGCCGTGTCAGAGCTGAGACTGGTCATGTCAGAGCTGAGACTGGCCGCGTCAGAGCTGAGACTTGTCATGTCAGAGCTGAGACTGGCTGCGTCAGAGCTGAGACTGGCCGTGGCAGAGCTGAGACTGGCCGCGTCAGAGCTGAGACTGGTCATGTCAGAGCTGAGACTGGCCGTGTCAGAGCTGAGACTCGCCATGTCAGAGCTGAGACTGGCCGTATCAGAGCTGAGACTGGTCGTGTCAGAGCTGAGATTGGCCGTGTCAGAGCTGAGACCCGTTGTGTCAGAGCTGAGAATGGCCGTGTCGGAGTTGAGAATGGCCGTGTCAGAGCTGAGACTCGTCGTGTCAGAGCTGAGATTGTCCGTGTCGGAGCTGAGACTCGTCGTGTCAGAACTGAGACGGGCCGAGAAAGAGCAGAGACTGGCCATGTCGGAGCTGAGACTGGTCCTGTCAGATCTGAGACTGGCAGTGTCAGAGCTGAGACTCACCGTGACAAAGCTGAGACTGGCCTTGGCGGAGCTGAGACTGGTCATGTCAGAGCTGAGACTGGCCGTGTCAGAGCTGAGACTGGTCATGTCAGAGCAGAGACTGGCAGTGTCAGAGCTGAGACTGGCCGTGTCTGAGCTGAGACTGGCCGTGTCAGAGCTTAGACTGGTTGTGTCAGAACGGAGACGGGCCGAGACAGAGCAAAGACTAGCCGTGTCGGAACTGAGACACCGTGACAAAGCTGAGACTGGTCTTGTCGGAGCTGAGAGTAGCAGTGTCGGAGCTGAGACTCGTCGTTTCAGAGGTGAGAATCCCCGTGTCAGACCTACGACTGGCCGTGTCAGAGCTGAGATTGGACCCGTCAGAGATGAGACTCACCATGTCAGAGATGAGACTCTCCATGTCATGGTGAGACTGGCCGTTTCGGAGCTGAGACTCGCCGTGTCAGAGCTGAGACTGTTCGTGTCAGAGCTGAGACATGCCGTGTCAGAGCTGAGACTCGTCATGTCAGAGCTGAGACTGGCCGTGTCGGAGCTGAGACTGGCCGTGTCGGAGCTGAGACTCGTCATGTCAGAGCTGAGACTGGCCGTGTCAGAGCTGAGACTGGCCGTGTCAGAGCTGAGATTGGCCGTGTCTGAGATGAGACTGGTTGTGTCGGTGCTGAGACTCGTCATGTCAGAGCTGAGACTGGCTGTGTCAGAGCTTAGACTGGCCATGTCAGAGTTGAGATTCGCCATGTCTGAGCTGAGACTGGCCGTGTCAGAGCTGAGACTTGCCGTGTCAGAGCTGAGACTGGCCGTGTCAGAGCTGAGACTCGCCGTGTCAGAGCTGAGACTTGCCGTTTCGGAGCTGATAATCGTCGTGTCAAAGCTGAGATTCGTCACGTCAGAGTTGAGACTGGCCGTGTTGGACCTGAGACTGGCCGTGACAGAGCTGAGATTCGCCGTGTCAGAGCTGAGACTGGCCGTATCAGAGCTGAGACTGGTCATGTCAGAGCTGAGATTGGCCGTGTCAGTGCTGAGACTCGTTGTGTCAGAGCTGAGACTGGCCGTGTCAGAGCTGAGACTGGCCGTGTCGGAGTTGAGACTGGCCGTGTCAGACCTGAGACTCGTCGTGTCAGAGCTGAGATTGGCCGTGTCGGAGCTGAGACTCGTCGTTTCAGAACTGAGACGGGCCGAGAGAGAGCAGAGACTGGCCGTGTCGGAGCTGAGACTCACCGTGACAAAGCTGAGACTGGCCTTGGCGGAGCTGAGACTGGTCATGTCAGAGCTGAGAATGGCCGTGTCAGAGCTGAGACTGGTCATGTCAGAGCTGAGACTGGCCGTGTCATGGTTGAGATTCGCCATGTCTGAGCTGAGACTGGCGGTGTCAGAGATGAGACTCGCCGTGTGAGAGCTGAGACTCGCCGTGTCAGAGATGAGATTCGTCATGTTAGAGCTGAGACTGGCCGTGTCGGACCTGAGACTGGCCGTGTCAGAGCTGAGATTCGCCGTGTCAGAGCTGACACTGGCAGTGTCAGAGCTGAGACAGGCCGTGTCAGAGCAGAGACTGGTCATGTCAGAGCTGAGACTGGCCATATCAGAGCTGAGACTGGCCGTGTCAGAGCTGAGACAAGCCGTATCGGAGCTGAGACTGGTCGTGTCAGAGCTGAGATTGGCCGTGTCGGAGTTGAGACTGGCCGTGTCAGACCTGAGACTGGCCGTGTCAGAGCTGAGAGTGGCCGTATCAGAGCTGAGACTGGCCGTGTCAGAGCTGAGATTGGCCGTGTCCGAGCTGAGACTGGCTGTGTCGGAGTTGAAACTCGTCGTGTCAGAGCTGAGATTGGCCATGTCGGAGCTGAGACTCGTTGTGTCAGAACTGATATGGGCCGAGACAGAGCAGAGACTAGCCGTGTCGGAACTGAGACACCGTGACAAAGCTGAGACTGGCCTTGTCGGAGCTGAGACTAGCAGTGTCGGAGCTGAGACTCGTCGTTTCAGAGGTGAGAATCCCCGTGTCAGACCTGCGACTGGCCGTGTCAGAGCTGAGATTGGACCCGTCAGAGATGAGAATCTCCATGTCAGAGATGAGACTCTCCATGTCAGAGGTGAGACTGGCCGTTTCGGAGCTGAGACTCGCCGTGTCAGAGCTGAGACTGTTCGTGTCAGAGCTGAAACATGCCGTGTCAGAGCTGAGACTCGTCATGTCAGAGCTGAGACTGGCCGTGTCGGAGCTGAGACTCGTCATGTCAGAGTTGAGACTGGCCGTGTCGGACCTAAGACTGGCCGTGTCAGAGCTGAGATTCGCCGTGTCAGAGCTGAGACTGGCCGTGGCAGAGCTGAGACTGGCCGTGTCAGAGCTGAGACTGGCCGTATCAGAGCTGAGACTGGTCATGTCAGAGCTGAGATTGGCCGTGTCAGTGCTGAGACTCGTTGTGTCAGAGCTGAGACTGGCCGTGTCAGAGCTGAGACTGGCCGTGTCGGAGTTGAGACTGGCCGTGTCAGACCTGAGACTCGTCGTGTCAGAGCTGAGATTGGCCGTGTCGGAGCTGAGACTCGTCGTGTCAGAACTGAGACGGGCCGAGAGAGAGCAGAGACTGGCCGTGTCGGAGCTGAGACTCACCGTGACAAAGCTGAGACTGGCCTTGGCGGAGCTGAGATTGGTCATGTCAGAGCTGAGACTGGCCGTGTCAGAGCTGAGACTGGTCATGTCAGAGCTGAGACTGGCCGTGTCATGGTTGAGATTCGCCATGTCTGAGCTGAGACTGGCGGTGTCAGAGCTGAGACTGGCCGTATCAGAGCTGAGACTCGCCGTGTCAGTGCTGAGACTGGCCGTGTCAGAGATGAGATTCGTCACGTTAGAGCTGAGACTGGCCGTGTCAGAGCTGAGACTGGTCATGTCAGAGCTGAGACTGGCCATATCAGAGCTGAGACTGGCCGTGTCAGAGCTGAGACTGGCCGTATCAGAGCTGAGACTGGTCGTGTCAGAGCTGAGATTGGCCGTGTCGGAGTTGAGACTGGCCGTGTCAGACCTGAGACTGGCCGTGTCAGAGCTGAGAGTGGCCGTATCAGAGCTGAGACTGGCCGTGTCAGAGCTGAGATTGGCCATGTCTGAGCTGATACTGGCCGTGTCTGAGCTGAGACTAGCCGTGTCAGAGCTGAGACTGGCCGTGTCAGTGCTGAGACTGGCCGTGTCAGAGCTGAGACTGGCCGTGTCAGTGCTGAGACTGGCCGTGTCAGAGCTGAGACTGGCCGTGACAGAGATGAGTCTGGCCGTGTCAGAGCTGAGGCTGGCCGTGTCAGAGCTGAGACTGACCATGTCAGAGCTGAAACTGGTCGTGTCAGAGCTGAGACTGGCCGTGTCAGAGCTGAGACTGGTCATGTCAGAGCTGAGATTGGCCGTGTCATGGTTGAGATTCGCCATGTCTGAGCTGAGACTGGCGGTGTCAGAGCTGAGACTCGCCGTGTCAGAGCTGAGACTCGCCGTGTCAGAGATGAGATTCGTCACGTTAGAGCTGAGACTGGCCGTGTCGGACCTGAGACTGGCCGTGTCAGAGCTGAGATTCGCCGTGTCAGAGCTGAGACTGGCCGTGTCAGAGCTGAGACTGGCCGTGTCAGAGCTGAGACAGGCCGTGTCAGAGCTGAGACTGGTCATGTCAGAGCTGAGACTGGCCATATCAGAGCTGAGACTGGCCGTGTCAGAGCTGAGACTGGCCGTATCAGAGCTGAGACTGGCCGTGTCAGACCTGAGACTGGCCGTGTCAGAGCTGAGAGTGGCCGTATCAGAGCTGAGACTGGTCATGTCAGAGCTGAGATTGGCCGTGTCAGTGCTGAGACTCGTTGTGTCAGAGCTGAGACTGGCCGTGTCAGAGCTGAGACTGGCCGTGTCGGAGTTGAGACTGGCCGTGTCAGACCTGAGATTCGTCGTGTCAGAGCTGAGATTGGCCGTGTCGGAGCTGAGACTCGTCGTGTCAGAACTGAGACGGGCCGAGAGAGAGCAGAGACTGGCCGTGTCGGAGCTGAGACTCACCGTGACAAAGCTGAGACTGGCCTTGGCGGAGCTGAGATTGGTCATGTCAGAGCTGAGACTGGCCGTGTCAGAGCTGAGACTGGTCATGTCAGAGCTGAGACTGGCCGTGTCATGGTTGAGATTCGCCATGTCTGAGCTGAGACTGGCGGTGTCAGAGCTGAGACTCGCCGTGTCAGAGCTGAGACTCGCCGTGTCAGAGATGAGATTCGTCACGTTAGAGCTGAGACTGGCCGTGTCGGACCTGAGACTGGCCGTGTCAGAGCTGAGATTCGCCGTGTCAGAGCTGAGACTGGCCGTGTCAGAGCTGAGACTGGCCGTGTCAGAGCTGAGACAGGCCGTGTCAGAGCTGAGACTGGTCATGTCAGAGCTGAGACTGGCCATATCAGAGCTGAGACTGGCCGTGTCAGAGCTGAGACTGGCCGTATCAGAGCTGAGACTGGTCGTGTCAGAGCTGAGATTGGCCGTGTCGGAGTTGAGACTGGCCGTGTCAGACCTGAGACTGGCCGTGTCAGAGCTGAGAGTGGCCGTATCAGAGCTGAGACTGGCCGTGTCAGAGCTGAGATTGGCCATGTCTGAGCTGATACTGGCCGTGTCTGAGCTGAGACTAGCCGTGTCAGAGCTGAGACTGGCCGTGTCAGTGCTGAGACTGGCCGTGTCAGAGCTGAGACTGGCCGTGTCAGTGCTGAGACTGGCCGTGTCAGAGCTGAGACTGGCCGTGACAGAGATGAGTCTGGCCGTGTCAGAGCTGAGGCTGGCCGTGTCAGAGCTGAGACTGACCATGTCAGAGCTGAGACTGGTCATGTCAGAGCTGAGACTGGCCGTGTCAGAGCTGAGACTGGTCATGTCAGAGCTGAGATTGGCCGTGTCATGGTTGAGATTCGCCATGTCTGAGCTGAGACTGACGGTGTCAGAGCTGAGACTCGCCGTGTCAGAGCTGAGACTCGCCGTGTCAGAGATGAGATTCGTCACGTTAGAGCTGAGACTGGCCGTGTCGGACCTGAGACTGGCCGTGTCAGAGCTGAGATTCGCCGTGTCAGAGCTGAGACTGGCCGTGTCAGAGCTGAGACTGGCCGTGTCAGAGCTGAGACTGGCCGTGTCAGAGCTGAGACTGGTCATGTCAGAGCTGAGACTGGCCATATCAGAGCTGAGACTGGCCGTGTCAGAGCTGAGACTGGCCGTATCAGAGCTGAGACTGGTCGTGTCAGAGCTGAGATTGGCCGTGTCGGAGTTGAGACTGGCCGTGTCAGACCTGAGACTGGCCGTGTCAGAGCTGAGAGTGGCCGTATCAGAGCTGAGACTGGCCGTGTCAGAGCTGAGATTGGCCATGTCTGAGCTGATACTGGCCGTGTCTGAGCTGAGACTGGCCGTTTCAGAGCTTAGACTGGCCGCGTCAGAGCTGAGACTGGCCTTTTCAGAACTGAGACTGGCCGTGTCAGAGCTGAGACTCGCCGTGTCGGAGCTGAGACTGGCCATGTCAGAGCTGAGACTGGCCGTGTCAGAGCTGAGACTGGCCGTGTCCGAGCTGAGACTGGCTGTGTCAGAGCTGAAACTCGTCGTGTCAGAGCTGAGATTGGCCGTGTCGGAGCTGAGACTCGTTGTGTCAGAACTGAGACGGGCCAAAACAGAGCAGAGACTAGCCGTGTCGGAACTGAGACACCGTGACAAAGCTGAGACTGGTCTTGTCGGAGCTGAGACTAGCAGTGTCGGAGCTGAGACTCGTCGTTTCAGAGGTGAGAATCCCCGTGTCAGACCTGCGACTGGCCGTGTCAGAGCTGAGATTGGACCCGTCAGAGATGAGAATCTCCATGTCAGAGATGAGACTCTCCATGTCATGGTGAGACTGGCCGTTTCGGAGCTGACTCGCCGTGTCAGAGCTGAGACTCTTCGTGTCAGAGCTGAGACATGCCGTGTCAGAGCTGAGACTCGTCATGTCAGAGCTGAGACTGGCCGTGTCGGAGCTGAGACTGGCCGTGTCAGAGCTGAGACTCGCCGTGTCAGAGCTGAGATTCGTCACGTCAGAGTTGAGACTGGCCGTGTCGGACCTGAGACTGGCCGTGTCAGAGCTGAGATTCGCCGTGTCAGAGCTGAGACTGGCCGTGGCAGAGCTGAGACTGGCCGCGTCAGAGCTGAGACTGGCCGTGGCAGAGCTGAGACTGGCCGCGTCAGAGCTGAGACTGGTCATGTCAGAGCTGAGACTGGCCGTGTCAGAGCTGAGACTCGCCATGTCAGAGCTGAGACTGGCCGTAACAGAGCTGAGACTGGTCGTGTCAGAGCTGAGATTGGCCATGTCAGAGCTGAGACCCGTTGTGTCAGAGCTGAGAATGGCCGTGTCGGAGTTGAGAATGGCCGTGTCAGACCTGAGACTCGTCGTGTCAGAGCTGAGATTGTCCGTGTCGGAGCTGAGACTCGTCATGTCAGAACTGAGACGGGCCGAGAAAGAGCAGAGACTGGCCATGTCGGAGCTGAGACTGGTCCTGTCAGATCTGAGACAGGCAGTGTCAGAGCTGAGACTCACCGTGACAAAGCTGAGACTGGCCTTGGCGGAGCTGAGACTGGTCATGTCAGAGCTGAGACTGGCCGTGTCAGAGCTGAGACTGGTCATGTCAGAGCAGAGACTGGCAGTGTCAGAGATGAGACTGGCCGTGTCTGAGCTGAGACTGGCCGTGTCAGAGCTTAGACTGGTTGTGTCAGAACTGAGACGGGCCGAGACAGAGCAAAGACTAGCCGTGTCGGAACTGAGACACCGTGACAAAGCTGAGACTGGTCTTGTCGGAGCTGAGACTAGCAGTGTCGGAGCTGAGACTCGTCGTTTCAGAGGTGAGAATCCCCGTGTCAGACCTACGACTGGCCGTGTCAGAGCTGAGATTGGACCCGTCAGAGATGAGACTCACCATGTCAGAGATGAGACTCTCCATGTCAGAGGTGAGACTGGCCGTTTCGGAGCTGAGACTCGCCGTGTCAGAGCTGAGACTGTTCGTGTCAGAGCTGAGACTGGCCGTGTCAGAGCTGAGACATGCCGTGTCAGAGCTGAGACTCGTCATGTCAGAGCTGAGACTGGCCGTGTCGGAGCTGAGACTGGCCGTGTCGGAGCTGAGACTCGTCATGTCAGAGCTGAGACTGGCCGTGTCAGATCTGAGACTGGCCGTGTCAGAGCTGAGATTGGCCGTGTCTGAGATGAGACTGGTTGTGTCGGTGCTGAGACTCGTCATGTCAGAGCTGAGACTGGCCGTGTCAGAGCTGAGACTGGCCATGTCAGAGTTGAGATTCGCCATGTCTGAGCTGAGACTGGCCGTGTCAGAGCTGAGACTTGCCGTGTCAGAGCTGAGACTGGCCGTGTCAGAGCTGAGACTCGCCGTGTCAGAGCTGAGACTTGCCGTTTCGGAGCTGATAATCGTCGTGTCAAAGCTGAGATTCGTCACGTCAGAGTTGAGACTGGCCGTGTTGGACCTGAGACTGGCCGTGACAGAGCTGAGATTCGCCGTGTCAGAGCTGAGACTGGCCGTGGCAGAGCTGAGACTGGCCGCGTCAGAGCTGAGACTGGTCATGTCAGAGCTGAGACTGGCCGTATCAGAGCTGAGACTGGCCGTGTCAGAGCTGAGACTGGCCGTATCAGAGCTGAGACTGGTCATGTCAGAGCTGAGATTGGCCGTGTCAGTGCTGAGACTCGTTGTGTCAGAGCTGAGACTGGCCGTGTCAGAGCTGAGACTGGCCGTGTCGGAGTTGAGACTGGCCGTGTCAGACCTGAGACTCGTCGTGTCAGAGCTGAGATTGGCCGTGTCGGAGCTGAGACTCGTCGTGTCAGAACTGAGACGGGCCGAGAGAGAGCAGAGACTGGCCGTGTCGGAGCTGAGACTCACCGTGACAAAGCTGAGACTGGCCTTGGCGGAGCTGAGACTGGTCATGTCAGAGCTGAGACTGGCCGTGTCAGAGCTGAGACTGGTCATGTCAGAGCTGAGACTGGCCGTGTCATGGTTGAGATTCGCCATGTCTGAGCTGAGACTGGCGGTGTCAGAGATGAGACTCGCCGTGTGAGAGCTGAGACTCGCCGTGTCAGAGATGAGATTCGTCACGTTAGAGCTGAGACTGGCCGTGTCGGACCTGAGACTGGCCGTGTCAGAGCTGAGATTCGCCGTGTCAGAGCTGACACTGGCCGTGTCAGAGCTGAGACAGGCCGTGTCAGAGCTGAGACTGGTCATGTCAGAGCTGAGACTGGCCATATCAGAGCTGAGACTGGCCGTGAAGGAGCTGAGACTGGCCGTATCGGAGCTGAGACTGGTCGTGTCAGAGCTGAGATTGGCCGTGTCGGAGTTGAGACTGGCCGTGTCAGACCTGAGACTGGCCGTGTCAGAGCTGAGAGTGGCCGTATCAGAGCTGAGACTGGCCGTGTCAGAGCTGAGATTGGCCGTGTCCGAGCTGAGACTGGCTGTGTCGGAGTTGAAACTCGTCGTGTCAGAGCTGAGATTGGCCATGTCGGAGCTGAGACTCGTTGTGTCAGAACTGATATGGGCCGAGACAGAGCAGAGACTAGCCGTGTCGGAACTGAGACACCGTGACAAAGCTGAGACTGGCCTTGTCGGAGCTGAGACTAGCAGTGTCGGAGCTGAGACTCGTCGTTTCAGAGGTGAGAATCCCCGTGTCAGACCTGCGACTGGCCGTGTCAGAGCTGAGATTGGACCCGTCAGAGATGAGAATCTCCATGTCAGAGATGAGACTCTCCATGTCAGAGGTGAGACTGGCCGTTTCGGAGCTGAGACTCGCCGTGTCAGAGCTGAGACTGTTCGTGTCAGAGCTGAAACATGCCGTGTCGGAGCTGAGACTCGTCATGTCAGAGCTGAGACTGGCCGTGTCGGAGCTGAGACTGGCCGTGTCGGAGCTGAGACTCGTCATGTCAGAGTTGAGACTGGCCGTGTCGGACCTGAGACTGGCCGTGTCAGAACTGAGATTCGCCGTGTCAGAGCTGAGACTGGCCGTGGCAGAGCTGAGACTGGCCGTGTCAGAGCTGAGACTGGCCGTATCAGAGCTGAGACTGGTCATGTCAGAGCTGAGATTGGCCGTGTCAGTGCTGAGACTCGTTGTGTCAGAGCTGAGACTGGCCGTGTCAGAGCTGAGACTGGCCGTGTCGGAGTTGAGACTGGCCGTGTCAGACCTGAGACTCGTCGTGTCAGAGCTGAGATTGGCCGTGTCGGAGCTGAGACTCGTCGTGTCAGAACTGAGACGGGCCGAGAGAGAGCAGAGACTGGCCGTGTCGGAGCTGAGACTCACCGTGACAAAGCTGAGACTGGCCTTGGCGGAGCTGAGATTGGTCATGTCAGAGCTGAGACTGGCCGTGTCAGAGCTGAGACTGGTCATGTCAGAGCTGAGACTGGCCGTGTCATGGTTGAGATTCGCCATGTCTGAGCTGAGACTGGCGGTGTCAGAGCTGAGACTCGCCGTGTCAGAGCTGAGACTCGCCGTGTCAGAGATGAGATTCGTCACGTTAGAGCTGAGACTGGCCGTGTCGGACCTGAGACTGGCCGTGTCAGAGCTGAGATTCGCCGTGTCAGAGCTGAGACTGGCCGTGTCAGAGCTGAGACTGGCCGTGTCAGAGCTGAGACAGGCCGTGTCAGAGCTGAGACTGGTCATGTCAGAGCTGAGACTGGCCATATTAGAGCTGAGACTGGCCGTGTCAGAGCTGAGACTGGCCGTATCAGAGCTGAGACTGGTCGTGTCAGAGCTGAGATTGGCCGTGTCGGAGTTGAGACTGGCCGTGTCAGACCTGAGACTGGCCGTGTCAGAGCTGAGAGTGGCCGTATCAGAGCTGAGACTGGCCGTGTCAGAGCTGAGATTGGACATGTCTGAGCTGATACTGGCCGTGTCTGAGCTGAGACTAGCCGTGTCAGAGCTGAGACTGGCCGTGTCAGTGCTGAGACTGGCCGTGTCAGAGCTGAGACTGGCCGTGTCAGTGCTGAGACTGGCCGTGTCAGAGCTGAGACTGGCCGTGACAGAGATGAGTCTGGCCGTGTCAGAGCTGAGGCTGGCCGTGTCAGAGCTGAGACTGACCATGTCAGAGCTGAGACTGGTCATGTCAGAGCTGAGACTGGCCGTGTCAGAGCTGAGACTGGTCATGTCAGAGCTGAGACTGGCCGTGTCATGGTTGAGATTCGCCATGTCTGAGCTGAGACTGGCGGTGTCAGAGCTGAGACTCGCCAAGTCAGAGCTGAGACTCGCCGTGTCAGAGATGAGATTCGTCACGTTAGAGCTGAGACTGGCCGTGTCGGACCTGAGACTGGCCGTGTCAGAGCTGAGATTCGCCGTGTCAGAGCTGAGACTGGCCGTGTCAGAGCTGAGACTGGCCGTGTCAGAGCTGAGACAGGCCGTGTCAGAGCTGAGACTGGTCATGTCAGAGCTGAGACTGGCCATATCAGAGCTGAGACTGGCCGTGTCAGAGCTGAGACTGGCCGTATCAGAGCTGAGACTGGTCGTGTCAGAGCTGAGATTGGCCGTGTCGGAGTTGAGACTGGCCGTGTCAGACCTGAGACTGGCCGTGTCAGAGCTGAGAGTGGCCGTATCAGAGCTGAGACTGGCCGTGTCAGAGCTGAGATTGGCCATGTCTGAGCTGATACTGGCCGTGTCTGAGCTGAGACTGGCTGTTTCAGAGCTTAGACTGGCCGCGTCAGAGCTGAGACTGGCCTTGTCAGAACTGAGACTGGCCGTGTCAGAGCTGAGACTCGCCGTGTCGGAGCTGAGACTGGCCATGTCAGAGCTGAGACTGGCCGTGTCAGAGCTGAGACTGGCCGTGTCCGAGCTGAGACTGGCCGTGTCAGAGCTGAAACTCGTCGTGTCAGAGCTGAGATTGGCCGTGTCGGAGCTGAGACTCGTTGTGTCAGAACTGAGACGGGCCAAAACAGAGCAGAGACTAGCCGTGTCGGAACTGAGACACCGTGACAAAGCTTAGACTGGCCTTGTCGGAGCTGAGACCAGCAGTGTCGGAGCTGAGACTCGTCGTTTCAGAGGTGAGAATCCCCGTGTCAGACCTGCGACTGGCCGTGTCAGAGCAGAGATTGGACCCGTCAGAGATGAGAATCTCCATGTCAGAGATGAGACTCTCCATGTCAGAGGTGAGACTGGCCGTTTCGGAGCTGAGACTCGCCGTGTCAGAGCTGAGACTGTTCGTGTCAGAGCTGAGACATGCCGTGTCAGAGCTGAGACTCGTCATGTCAGAGCTGAGACTTGCCGTGTCGGAGCTGAGACTGGCCGTGTCGGAGCTGAGACTCGTCATGTCAGAGCTGAGACTGGCCGTGTCAGAGCTGAGACTGGCCGTGTCAGAGCTGAGACTGGCCGTGCCAGAGCTGAGACTGGCCGTGTCAGAGTTGAGATTCGCCATGTCTGAGCTGAGACTGGCCGTGTCAGAGCTGAGACTCGCCGTGTCAGAGCTGAGATTCGTCACGTCAGAGTTGAGACTGGCCGTGTCGGACCTGAGACTGGCCGTGTCAGAGCTGAGATTCGCCGTGTCAGAGCTGAGACTGGCCGTGGCAGAGCTGAGACTGGCCGTGTCAGAGCTGAGACTGGTCATGTCAGAGCTGAGACTGGCTGCGTCAGAGCTGAGACTTGTCATGTCAGAGCTGAGACTGGCCGCGTCAGAGCTGAGACTGGCCGTGGCAGAGCTGAGACTGGCCGTGTCAGAGCTGAGACTGGTCATGTCAGAGCTGAGACTGGCCGTGTCAGAGCTGAGACTCGCCATGTCAGAGCTGAGACTGGCCGTATCAGAGCTGAGAATGGTCGTGTCAGAGCTGAGATTGGCCGTGTCAGAGCTGAGACCCGTTGTGTCAGAGCTGAGAATGGCCGTGTCGGAGTTGAGAATGGCTGTGTCAGAGCTGAGACTCGTCGTGTCAGAGCTGAGATTGTCCGTGTCCGAGCTGAGACTCGTCGTGTCAGAACTGAGACGGGCCGAGAAAGAGCAGAGACTGGCCATGTCGGAGCTGAGACTGGTCCTGTCAGATCTGAGACTGGCAGTGTCAGAGCTGAGACTCACCGTGACAAAGCTGAGACTGGCCTTGGCGGAGCTGAGACTGGTCATGTCAGAGCTGAGACTGGCCGTGTCAGAGCTGAGACTGGTCATGTCAGAGCAGAGACTGGCAGTGTCAGAGCTGAGACTGGCCGTGTCTGAGCTGAGATTGGCCGTGTCAGAGCTTAGACTGGTTGTGTCAGAACTGAGACGGGCCGAGACAGAGGAAAGACTAGCCGTGTCGGAACTGAGACACCGTGACAAAGCTGAGACTGGTCTTGTCGGAGCTGAGACTAGCAGTGTCGGAGCTGAGACTCGTCGTTTCAGAGGTGAGAATCCCCGTGTCAGACCTGCGACTGGCCGTGTCAGAGCTGAGATTGGACCCGTCAGAGATGAGACTCACCATGTCAGAGATGAGACTCTCCATGTCAGAGGTGAGACTGGCCGTTTCGGAGCTGAGACTCGCCGTGTCAGAGCTGAGACTGTTCGTGTCAGAGCTGAGACTCGTCATGTCAGAGCTGAGACTCGTCATGTCAGAGCTGAGACTGGCCGTGTCGGAGCTGAGACTGGCCGTGTCGGAACTGAGACTCGTCATGTCAGAGCTGAGACTGGCCGTGTCAGAGCTGAGTCTGGCCGTGTCAGAGCTGAGATTGGCCGTGTCTGAGATGAGACTGGCTGTGTCGGTGCTGAGACTCGTCATGTCAGAGCTGAGACTGGCCGTGTCAGAGCTGAGACTGGCCATGTCAGAGCTGAGACTGGCCGTGTCAGAGCTGAGACTTGCCGTGTCAGAGCTGAGACTGGCCGTGTCAGAGCTGAGACTCGCCGTGTCAGAGCTGAGACTTGCCGTTTCGGAGCTGATAATCGTCGTGTCAAAGCTGAGATTCGTCACGTCAGAGTTGAGACTGGCCGTGTTGGACCTGAGACTGGCCGTGTCAGAGCTGAGATTCGCCGTGTCAGAGCTGAGACTGGCCGTGGCAGAGCTGAGACTGGCCGCGTCAGAGCTGAGACTGGTCATGTCAGAGCTGAGACTGGCCGTATCAGAGCTGGGACTGGCCGTGTCAGAGCTGAGACTGGCCGTATCAGAGCTGAGACTGGTCATGTCAGAGCTGAGATTGGCCGTGTCAGTGCTGAGACTCGTTGTGTCAGAGCTGAGACTGGCCGTGTCAGAGCTGAGACTGGCCGTGTCGGAGTTGAGACTGGCCGTGTCAGACCTGAGACTCGTCGTGTCAGAGCTGAGATTGGCCGTGTCGGAGCTGAGACTCGTTGTGTCAGAACTGAGACGGGCCAAAACAGAGCAGAGACTAGCCGTGTCGGAACTGAGACACCGTGACAAAGCTGAGACTGGTCTTGTCGGAGCTGAGACTAGCAGTGTCGGAGCTGAGACTCGTCGTTTCAGAGGTGAGAATCCCCGTGTCAGACCTTCGACTGGCCGTGTCAGAGCTGAGATTGGACCCGTCAGAGATGAGAATCTCCATGTCAGAGATGAGACTCTCCATGTCATGGTGAGACTGGCCGTTTCGGAGCTGACTCGCCGTGTCAGAGCTGAGACTGTTCGTGTCAGAGCTGAGACATGCCGTGTCAGAGCTGAGATTCGTCATGTCAGAGCTGAGACTGGCCGTGTCGGAGCTGAGACTGGCCGTGTCGGAGCTGAGACTCGTCATGTCAGAGCTGAGACTGGCCGTGTCAGAGCTGAGACTGGCCGTGTCAGAGCTGAGACTGGCCGTGCCAGAGCTGAGACTGGCCGTGTCAGAGTTGAGATTCGCCATGTCTGAGCTGAGACTGGCCGTGTCAGAGCTGAGACTCGCCGTGTCAGAGCTGAGATTCGTCACGTCAGAGTTGAGACTGGCCGTGTCGGACCTGAGACTGGCCGTGTCAGAGCTGAGATTCGCCGTGTCAGAGCTGAGACTGGCCGTGGCAGAGCTGAGACTAGCCGTGTCAGAGCTGAGACTGGTCGTGTCAGAGCTGAGACTGGCCGCGTCAGAGCTGAGACTTGTCATGTCAGAGCTGAGACTGGCCGCGTCAGAGCTGAGACTGGCCGTGGCAGAGCTGAGACTGGCCGCGTCAGAGCTGAGACTGGTCATGTAAGAGCTGAGACTGGCCGTGTCAGAGCTGAGACTCGCCATGTCAGAGCTGAGACTGGCCGTATCAGAGCTGAGACTGGTCGTGTCAGAGCTGAGATTGGCCGTGTCAGAGCTGAGACCCGTTGTGTCAGAGCTGAGAATGGCCGTGTCGGAGTTGAGAATGGCCGTGTCAGACCTGAGACTCGTCGTGTCAGAGCTGAGATTGTCCGTGTCGGAGCTGAGACTCGTCGTGTCAGAACTGAGACGGGCCGAGAAAGAGCAGAGACTGGCCATGTCGGAGCTGAGACTGGTCCTGTCAGATCTGAGACTGGCAGTGTCAGAGCTGAGACTCACCGTGACAAAGCTGAGACTGGCCTTGGCGGAGCTGAGACTGGTCATGTCAGAGCTGAGACTGGCCGTGTCAGAGCTGAGACTGGTCATGTCAGAGCAGAGACTGGCAGTGTCAGAGCTGAGACTGGCCGTGTCTGAGCTGAGACTGGCCGTGTCAGAGCTTAGACTGGTTGTGTCAGAACTGAGACGGGCCGAGACAGAGCAAAGACTAGCCGTGTCGGAACTGAGACACCGTGACAAAGCTGAGACTGGTCTTGTCGGAGCTGAGACTAGCAGTGTCGGAGCTGAGACTCGTCGTTTCAGAGGTGAGAATCCCCGTGTCAGACCTACGACTGGCCGTGTCAGAGCTGTGATTGGACCCGTCAGAGATGAGACTCACCATGTCAGAGATGAGACTCTCCATGTCAGAGGTGAGACTGGCCGTTTCGGAGCTGAGACTCGCCGTGTCAGAGCTGAGACTGTTCGTGTCAGAGCTGAGACTCGTCATGTCAGAGCTGAGACTCGTCATGTCAGAGCTGAGACTGGCCGTGTCGGAGCTGAGACTGGCCGTGTCGGAACTGAGACTCGTCATGTCAGAGCTGAGACTGGCCGTGTCAGAGCTGAGTCTGGCCGTGTCAGAGCTGAGATTGGCCGTGTCTGAGATGAGACTGGCTGTGTCGGTGCTGAGACTCGTCATGTCAGAGCTGAGACTGGCCGTGTCAGAGCTGAGACTGGCCATGTCAGAGCTGAGACTGGCCGTGTCAGAGCTGAGACTTGCCGTGTCAGAGCTGAGACTGGCCGTGTCAGAGCTGAGACTCGCCGTGTCAGAGCTGAGACTTGCCGTTTCGGAGCTGATAATCGTCGTGTCAAAGCTGAGATTCGTCACGTCAGAGTTGAGACTGGCCGTGTTGGACCTGAGACTGGCCGTGTCAGAGCTGAGATTCGCCGTGTCAGAGCTGAGACTGGCCGTGGCAGAGCTGAGACTGGCCGCGTCAGAGCTGAGACTGGTCATGTCAGAGCTGAGACTGGCCGTATCAGAGCTGGGACTGGCCGTGTCAGAGCTGAGACTGGCCGTATCAGAGCTGAGACTGGTCATGTCAGAGCTGAGATTGGCCGTGTCAGTGCTGAGACTCGTTGTGTCAGAGCTGAGACTGGCCGTGTCAGAGCTGAGACTGGCCGTGTCGGAGTTGAGACTGGCCGTGTCAGACCTGAGACTCGTCGTGTCAGAGCTGAGATTGGCCGTGTCGGAGCTGAGACTCGTTGTGTCAGAACTGAGACGGGCCAAAACAGAGCAGAGACTAGCCGTGTCGGAACTGAGACACCGTGACAAAGCTGAGACTGGTCTTGTCGGAGCTGAGACTAGCAGTGTCGGAGCTGAGACTCGTCGTTTCAGAGGTGAGAATCCCCGTGTCAGACCTTCGACTGGCCGTGTCAGAGCTGAGATTGGACCCGTCAGAGATGAGAATCTCCATGTCAGAGATGAGACTCTCCATGTCATGGTGAGACTGGCCGTTTCGGAGCTGACTCGCCGTGTCAGAGCTGAGACTGTTCGTGTCAGAGCTGAGACATGCCGTGTCAGAGCTGAGATTCGTCATGTCAGAGCTGAGACTGGCCGTGTCGGAGCTGAGACTGGCCGTGTCGGAGCTGAGACTCGTCATGTCAGAGCTGAGACTGGCCGTGTCAGAGCTGAGACTGGCCGTGTCAGAGCTGAGACTGGCCGTGCCAGAGCTGAGACTGGCCGTGTCAGAGTTGAGATTCGCCATGTCTGAGCTGAGACTGGCCGTGTCAGAGCTGAGACTCGCCGTGTCAGAGCTGAGATTCGTCACGTCAGAGTTGAGACTGGCCGTGTCGGACCTGAGACTGGCCGTGTCAGAGCTGAGATTCGCCGTGTCAGAGCTGAGACTGGCCGTGGCAGAGCTGAGACTAGCCGTGTCAGAGCTGAGACTGGTCGTGTCAGAGCTGAGACTGGCCGCGTCAGAGCTGAGACTTGTCATGTCAGAGCTGAGACTGGCCGCGTCAGAGCTGAGACTGGCCGTGGCAGAGCTGAGACTGGCCGCGTCAGAGCTGAGACTGGTCATGTAAGAGCTGAGACTGGCCGTGTCAGAGCTGAGACTCGCCATGTCAGAGCTGAGACTGGCCGTATCAGAGCTGAGACTGGTCGTGTCAGAGCTGAGATTGGCCGTGTCAGAGCTGAGACCCGTTGTGTCAGAGCTGAGAATGGCCGTGTCGGAGTTGAGAATGGCCGTGTCAGACCTGAGACTCGTCGTGTCAGAGCTGAGATTGTCCGTGTCGGAGCTGAGACTCGTCGTGTCAGAACTGAGACGGGCCGAGAAAGAGCAGAGACTGGCCATGTCGGAGCTGAGACTGGTCCTGTCAGATCTGAGACTGGCAGTGTCAGAGCTGAGACTCACCGTGACAAAGCTGAGACTGGCCTTGGCGGAGCTGAGACTGGTCATGTCAGAGCTGAGACTGGCCGTGTCAGAGCTGAGACTGGTCATGTCAGAGCAGAGACTGGCAGTGTCAGAGCTGAGACTGGCCGTGTCTGAGCTGAGACTGGCCGTGTCAGAGCTTAGACTGGTTGTGTCAGAACTGAGACGGGCCGAGACAGAGCAAAGACTAGCCGTGTCGGAACTGAGACACCGTGACAAAGCTGAGACTGGTCTTGTCGGAGCTGAGACTAGCAGTGTCGGAGCTGAGACTCGTCGTTTCAGAGGTGAGAATCCCCGTGTCAGACCTACGACTGGCCGTGTCAGAGCTGAGATTGGACCCGTCAGAGATGAGACTCACCATGTCAGAGATGAGACTCTCCATGTCAGAGGTGAGACTGGCCGTTTCGGAGCTGAGACTCGCCGTGTCAGAGCTGAGACTGTTCGTGTCAGAGCTGAGACTGGCCGTGTCAGAGCTGAGACATGCCGTGTCAGAGCTGAGACTCGTCATGTCAGAGCTGAGACTGGCCGTGTCGGAGCTGAGACTGGCCGTGTCGGAGCTGAGACTCGTCATGTCAGAGCTGAGACTGGCCGTGTCAGAGCTGAGACTGGCCGTGTCACAGCTGAGATTGGCCGTGTCTGAGATGAGACTGGTTGTGTCGGTGCTGAGACTCGTCATGTCAGAGCTGAGACTGGCCGTGTCAGAGCTGAGACTGGCCATGTCAGAGTTGAGATTCGCCATGTCTGAGCTGAGACTGGCCGTGTCAGAGCTGAGACTTGCCGTGTCAGAGCTGAGACTGGCCGTGTCAGAGCTGAGACTCGCAGTGTCAGAGCTGAGACTTGCCGTTTCGGAGCTGATAATCGTCGTGTCAAAGCTGAGATTCGTCACGTCAGAGTTGAGACTGGCCGTGTTGGACCTGAGACTGGCCGTGACAGAGCTGAGATTCGCCGTGTCAGAGCTGAGACTGGCCGTGGCAGAGCTGAGACTGGCCGCGTCAGAGCTGAGACTGGTCATGTCAGAGCTGAGACTGGCCGTATCAGAGCTGAGACTGGCCGTGTCAGAGCTGAGACTGGCCGTATCAGAGCTGAGACTGGTCATGTCAGAGCTGAGATTGGCCGTGTCAGTGCTGAGACTCGTTGTGTCAGAGCTGAGACTGGCCGTGTCAGAGCTGAGACTGGCCGTGTCGGAGTTGAGACTGGCCGTGTCAGACCTGAGACTCGTCGTGTCAGAGCTGAGATTGGCCGTGTCGGAGCTGAGACTCGTCGTGTCAGAACTGAGACGGGCCGAGAGAGAGCAGAGACTGGCCGTGTCGGAGCTGAGACTCACCGTGACAAAGCTGAGACTGGCCTTGGCGGAGCTGAGACTGGTCATGTCAGAGCTGAGACTGGCCGTGTCAGAGCTGAGACTGGTCATGTCAGAGCTGAGACTGGCCGTGTCATGGTTGAGATTCGCCATGTCTGAGCTGAGACTGGCGGTGTCAGAGCTGAGACTCGCCGTGTCAGAGCTGAGACTCGCCGTGTCAGAGATGAGATTCGTCACGTTAGAGCTGAGACTGGCCGTGTCGGACCTGAGACTGGCCGTGTCAGAGCTGAGATTCGCCGTGTCAGAGCTGAGACTGGCCGTGTCAGAGCTGAGACAGGCCGTGTCAGAGCTGAGACTGGTCATGTCAGAGCTGAGACTGGCCATATCAGAGCTGAGACTGGCCGTGTCAGAGCTGAGACTGGCCGTATCGGAGCTGAGACTGATCGTGTCAGAGCTGAGATTGGCCGTGTCGGAGTTGAGACTGGCCGTGTCAGACCTGAGACTGGCCGTGTCAGAGCTGAGAGTGGCCGTATCAGAGCTGAGACTGGCCGTGTCAGAGCTGAGATTGGCCGTGTCCGAGCTGAGACTGGCTGTGTCGGAGTTGAAACTCGTCGTGTCAGAGCTGAGATTGGCCATGTCGGAGCTGAGACTCGTTGTGTCAGAACTGATATGGGCCGAGACAGAGCAGAGACTAGCCGTGTCGGAACTGAGACACCGTGACAAAGCTGAGACTGGCCTTGTCGGAGCTGAGACTAGCAGTGTCGGAGCTGAGACTCGTCGTTTCAGAGGTGAGAATCCCCGTGTCAGACCTGCGACTGGCCGTGTCAGAGCTGAGATTGGACCCGTCAGAGATGAGAATCTCCATGTCAGAGGTGAGACTGGCCGTTTCGGAGCTGAGACTCGCCGTGTCAGAGCTGAGACTGTTCGTGTCAGAGCTGAAACATTCCGTGTCAGAGCTGAGACTCGTCATGTCAGAGCTGAGACTGGCCGTGTCGGAGCTGAGACTGGCCGTGTCGGAGCTGAGACTCGTCATGTCAGAGTTGAGACTGGCCGTGTCGGACCTGAGACTGGCCGTGTCAGAGCTGAGACTGGCCGTGTCAGAGCTGAGTCTGGCCGTGTCAGAGTTGAGATTCGCCATGTCTGAGCTGAGACTGGTCATGTCAGAGCTGAGACTGGCCGTGTCAGAGCTGAGCCTCGCCATATCAGAGCTGAGACTGGCCGTGTCAGAGCTGAGACTGGCCGTGTCAGAGCTGAGACTGGCCATGTCAGAGTTGAGATTCGCCATGTCTGAGCTGAGACTGGCCGTGTCAGAGCTGAGACTTGCCGTGTCAGAGCTGAGACTTGCCGTTTCGGAGCTGAGAATCGTCGTGTCAAAGCTGAGATTCGTCACGTCAGAGTTGAGACTGGCCGTGTTGAACCTGAGACTGGCCGTGTCAGAGCTGAGATTCGCCGTGTCAGAGCTGAGACTGGCCGTGGCAGAGCTGAGACTGGCCGCGTCAGAGCTGAGACTGGTCATGTCAGAGCTGAGACTGGCCGTATCAGAGCTGAGACTGGCCGTGTCAGAGCTGAGACTGGCCGTATCAGAGCTGAGACTGGTCATGTCAGAGCTGAGATTGGCCGTGTCAGTGCTGAGACTCGTTGTGTCAGAGCTGAGACTGGCCGTGTCAGAGCTGAGAATGGCCGTGTCGGAGTTGAGACTGGCCGTGTCAGACCTGAGACTCGTCGTGTCAGAGCTGAGATTGGCCGTGTCGGAGCTGAGACTCGTCGTGTCAGAACTGAGACGGGCCGAGAGAGAGCAGAGACTGGCCGTGTCGGAGCTGAGACTGGCCGTTCCGGAGCTGAGACTGGCCGTGTCAGAGCTGAGACTGGCCGTTCCGGAGCTGAGACTGGCCGTGTCTGAGCTGAGACTGGCCGTTTCGGATCTGAGACTGGCCGTGTCAGAGCTGAGACTGGCCGTGTCGGAGCTGAGATTCGCCGTGTCAGAGCTGAGACTGGCCGTGTCAGAGCTGAGACTCGTCGTGTCAGAGCTGAGAATGGCCGTGTCAGAGCTGAGACTGGCCGTGTCAGAGCTGAGACTCGCTGTGTCAGAGCTGAGACTCGCCATGTCAGAGATGAGACTGGCCGTGTCTGAGCTGAGACTGGCCGTGTCTGAGCTGAGACTGGCAGTGTCAGAGCTTAGACTGGCCGCGTCAGAGCTGAGACTGGCCTTGTCAGAGCTGAGACTCGCCGTGTCGGAGCTGAGACAGGCCATGTCAGAGCTGAGACTGGCCGTGTCAGAGCTGAGACTGGCCGTGTCCGAGCTGAGACTGGCTGTGTCAGAGCTGAAACTCGTCGTGTCAGAGCTGAGATTGGCCGTGTCGGAGCTGAGACTCGTTGTGTCAGAACTGAGACGGGCCGAGACAGAGCAGAGACTAGCCGTGTCGGAACTGAGACACCGTGACAAAGCTGAGACTGGCTTGTCGGAGCTGAGACTAGCAGTGTCGGAGCTGAGACTCGTCGTTTCAGAGGTGAGAATCCCCGTGTCAGACCTGCGACTGGCCGTGTCAGAGCTGAGATTGGACCCGTCAGAGATGAGAATCTCCATGTCAGAGATGAGACTCTCCATGTCAGAGGTGAGACTGGCCGTTTCGGAGCTGAGACTCGCCGTGTCAGAGCTGAGAATGTTCGTGTCAGAGCTGAGACTGGCCGTGTCAGAGCTGAGACTGGCCGTGTCGGAGCTGAGACTCGTCATGTCAGAGCTGAGACTGGCCGTGTCAGAGCTGAGACTGGCCGTGTCAGAGCTGAGACTGGCCGTGTCTGAGATGAGACTGGCCGTGTCAGAGCTGAGATTCCCCGTGACAGAGCAGAGACTGGCCGTGTCATAGCTGAGACTGGCCGTGTCAGAGCTGAGTCTGACCGTGTCGGAGATGAGACTGGCCGTGTCGGTGCTGAGACTCGCCGTGTCAGAGCTGAGACTGGCCGTGTCAGAGTTGAGATTCGCCATGTCTGAGCTGAGACTGGCCGTGTCAGAGCTGAGACTCGCCGTGTCAGAGCTGAGACTTGCCGTTTCGGAGCTGAGAATCGTCGTGTCAGAGCTGAGACTCGCCGTATCAGAGCTGAGATTCGTCACGTCAGAGTTGAGACTGGCCGTGTCGGACATGAGACTGGCCGTGTCAGAGCTGAGATTCGCCGTGTCAGAGCTGAGACTGGCCGTGGCAGAGCTGAGACTGGCCGCGTCAGAGCTGAGACTGGTCATGTCAGAGCTGAGACTGGCCGTGTCTGAGCTGAGACTGGCAGTGTCAGAGCTGAGACTCACCGTGAAAAAGCTGAGACTGGCCTTGGCGGAGCTGAGACTGGTCATGTCAGAGCTGAGACTGGCCGTGTCAGAGCTGAGACTGGTCGTGTCAGAGCTGAGGCTGGCCGTATCAGAGCTGAGACTGGTCGTGTCAGAGCTGAGATTGGCCGTGTCAGTGCTGAGACTCGTTGTGTCAGAGCTGAGACGGGCCGTGTCAGAGCTGAGACTGGCCGTGTCGGAGTTGAGACTGGCCGTGTCAGACCTGAGACTCGTCGTGTCAGAGCTGAGATTGGCCGTGTCGGAGCTGAGACTCGTCGTGTCAGAACTGAGACGGGCCGAGAGAGAGCAGAGACTGGCCGTGTCGGAGCTGAGACTCACCGTGACAAAGCTGAGACTGGCCTTGTCGGAGATGAGACTCGTCGTTTCAGAGGTGAGACTCCCCGTGTCAGACCTGCGACTGGCCGTGTCAGAGCTGAGACTGGCCGTGTCAGAGCTGAGACTGGCCGTGTCATGGTTGAGATTCGCCATGTCTGAGCTGAGACTGGCCGTGTCAGAGCTGAGACTCGCCGTGTCAGAGCTGAGACTCGCCGTGTCAGAGATGAGATTCGTCACGTTAGAGCTGAGACCGGCCGTGTGGAACCTGAGACTGGCCGTGTCAGAGCTGAGATTCGCCGTGTCAGAGCTGAGACTGGCCGTGTCAGAGCTGAGATTGGACCCGTCAGAGATGAGACTCTCCATGTCAGAGGTGAGACTGGCCGTTTCGGAGCTGAGACTCGCCGTGTCAGAGCTGAGAATGTTCGTGTCAGAGCTGAGACTGGCCGTGTCAGAGCTGAGACTCGTCATGTCAGAGCTGAGACTGGCCGTGTCGGAGCTGAGACTCGTCATGTCAGAGCTGAGACTGGCCGTGTCAGAGCTGAGACTGGCCGTGTCAGAGCTGAGACTGGCCGTGTCAGAGCTGAGTCTGACCGTGTCAGAGCTGAGATTCCCCGTGACAGAGCAGAGACTGGCCGTGTCAGAGCTGAGTCTGACCGTGTCGGAGATGAGACTGGCCGTGTCGGTGCTGAGACTCGTCATGTCAGAGCTGAGACTGGCCGTGTCAGAGCTGAGACTGGCCGTGTCAGAGTTGAGATTCGCCATGTCTGAGCTGAGACTGGCCGTGTCAGAGCTGAGACTCGCCGTGTCAGAGCTGAGACTTGCCGTTTCGGAGCTGAGAATCGTCGTGTCAGAGCTGAGACTCGCCGTATCAGAGCTGAGATTCGTCACGTCAGAGTTGAGACTGGCCGTGTCGGACCTGAGACTGGCCGTGTCAGAGCTGAGATTCGCCGTGTCAGAGCTGAGACTGGCCGTGGCAGAGCTGAGACTGGCCGCGTCAGAGCTGAGACTGGTCATGTCAGAGCTGAGACGCGCCGTGTCAGAGCTGAGACTGGCCGTGTCAGAGCTGAGACTGGCCGTATCAGAGCTGAGACTGGTCGTGTCAGAGCTGAGATTGGCCGTGTCGGAGCTGAGACTCGTCGTGTCAGAACTGAGACGGGCCGAGAGAGAGCAGAGACTGGCCGTGTCGGAGCTGAGACTCACCGTGACAAAGCTGAGACTGGCCTTGTCGTAGCTGACACTCGTCCTTTCAGAGGTGAGACTCCCCGTGTCAGTCCTGCGACTGGCCGTGTCAGAGCTGAGACTGGCCGTTCCGGAGCTGAGACTGGCCGTGTCAGAGCTGAGACTCGCCGTGTCAGAGCTGAGACTGGCCGTGTCAGAGCTGAGACTGGCCGTGTCGGAGCTGAGACTCGTCGTGTCAGAGCTGAGACTGGCCGTGTCAGAGCTGAGACTCGTCGTGTCAGAGCTGAGAATGGCCGTGTCAGAGCTGAGACTGGCCGTGTCAGAGCTGAGACTCGCTGTGTCAGAGCTGAGACTCGCCATGTCAGAGATGAGACTGGCTATGTCAGAGCTGAGACTGGCCGTGTCTGAGCTGAGACTGGCCGTGTCTGAGCTGAGACTGGCAGTGTCAGAGCTTAGACTGGCCGCGTCAGAGCTGAGACTGGCCTTGTCAGAGCTGAGACTGGCCGTGTCAGAGCTGAGACTCGCCGTGTCGGAGCTGAGACACGCCGTGTCAGAGCTGAGACTGGCCGTGTCAGAGCTGAGACTGGCTGTGTCAGAGCTGAAACTCGTCGTGTCAGAGCTGAGATTGGCCATGTCGGAGCTGAGACTCGTTGTGTCAGAACTGAGACGGGCCGAGACAGAGCAGAGACTAGCCGTGTCGGAACTGAGACACCGTGACAAAGCTGAGACTGGCCTTGTCGGAGCTGAGACTAGCAGTGTCGGAGCTGAGACTCGTCGTTTCAGAGGTGAGAATCCCCGTGTCAGACCTGCGACTGGCCGTGTCAGAGCTGAGATTGGACCCGTCAGAGATGAGAATCTCCATGTCAGAGATGAGACTCTCCATGTCAGAGGTGAGACTGGCCGTTTCGGAGCTGAGACTCGCCGTGTCAGAGCTGAGACATGCCGTGTCGGAGCTGAGACTCGTCATGTCAGAGCTGAGACTGGCCGTGTCAGAGCTGAGACTGGCCGTGTCAGAGCTGAGACTGGCCGTGTCGGAGCTGAGACTCGTCATGTCAGAGCTGAGACTGGCCGTGTCAGAGCTGAGACTGGCCGTGTCAGAGCTGAGACTGGCCGTGTCTGAGATGAGACTGGCCGTGTCAGAGCTGAGATTGGCCATGTCGGAGCTGAGATTCCCCGTGACAGAGCAGAGACTGGCCGTGTCAGAGCTGAGACTGGCCGTGTCAGAGCTGAGTCTGACCGTGTCGGAGATGAGACTGGCCGTGTCGGTGCTGAGACTCGCCGTGTCAGAGATGAGACTGGCCGTGTCAGAGTTGAGATTCGCCATGTCTGAGCTGAGACTGGCCGTGTCAGAGCTGAGACTCGCCGTGTCAGAGCTGAGACTTGCCGTTTCGGAGCTGAGAATCGTCGTGTCAGAGCTGAGACTCGCCGTATCAGAGCTGAGATTCGTCACGTCAGAGCTGAGACTGGCCGTGTCGGACATGAGACTGGCCGTGTCAGAGCTGAGATTCGCCGTGTCAGAGCTGAGACTGGCCGTGGCAGAGCTGAGACTGGCCGCGTCAGAGCTGAGACTGGTCATGTCAGAGCTGAGACTGGCCGTGTCTGAGCTGAGACTGGCAGTGTCAGAGCTGAGACTCACCGTGAAAAAGCTGAGACTGGCCTTGGCGGAGCTGAAACTGGTCATGTCAGAGCTGAGACTGGCCGTGTCAGAGCTGAGACTGGTCGTGTCAGAGCTGAGGCTGGCCGTATCAGAGCTGAGACTGGTCGTGTCAGAGCTGAGATTGGCCGTGTCAGTGCTGAGACTCGTTGTGTCAGAGCTGAGACGGGCCGTGTCAGAGCTGAGACTGGCCGTGTCGGAGTTGAGACTGGCCGTGTCAGACCTGAGACTCGTCGTGTCAGAGCTGAGATTGGCCGTGTCGGAGCTGAGACTCGTCGTGTCAGAACTGAGACGGGCCGAGAGAGAGCAGAGACTGGCCGTGTCGGAGCTGAGACTCACCGTGACAAAGCTGAGACTGGCCTTGTCGGAGATGAGACTCGTCGTTTCAGAGGTGAGACTCCCCGTGTCAGACCTGCGACTGGCCGTGTCAGAGCTGAGACTGGCCGTGTCAGAGCTGAGACTGGCCGTGTCATGGTTGAGATTCGCCATGTCTGAGCTGAGACTGGCCGTGTCAGAGCTGAGACTCGCCGTGTCAGAGCTGAGACTCGCCGTGTCAGAGATGAGATTCGTCACGTTAGAGCTGAGACTGGCCGTGTCGGACCTGAGACTGGCCGTGTCAGAGCTGAGATTCGCCGTGTCAGAGCTGAGACTGGCCGTGTCAGAGCTGAGACTGGCCGTGTCAGAGCAGAGACTGGTCATGTCAGAGCTGAGACTGGCCATATCAGAGCTGAGACTGGCCGTGCCAGAGCTGAGACTGGCCGTATCAGAGCTGAGACTGGCCGTGTCAGAGCTGAGATTGGCCATGTCAGTGCTGAGACTCGTTGTGTCAGAGCTGAGACGGGCCGTGTCAGAGCTGAGACTGGCCGTGTCAGAGTTGAGACTGGCCGTGTCAGACCTGAGACTCGTCGTGTCAGAGCTGAGATTGGCCGTGTCGGAGCTGAGACTCGTCGTGTCAGAACTGAGACGGGCCGAGAGAGAGCAGAGACTGGCCGTGTCGGAGCTGAGACTCACCGTGACAAAGCTGAGACTGGCCTTGTCGTAGCTGACACTCGTCGTTTCAGAGGTGAGACGCCCCGTGTCAGTCCTGCGACAGGCCGTGTCAGAGCTGAGACTGACCGTTCCGGAGCTGAGACTGGCCGTGTCAGAGCTGAGACTGGCCGTTTCAGAGCTGAGACTGGTCATGTCAGAGCTGAGACTGGCCGTATCAGAGCTGAGACTGGCCGTGTCAGAGCTGAGACTGGCCGGGTCAGAGCTGAGACTGGCCGTATCAGAGCTGAAACTGGCCGTGTCAGAGCTGAGATTGGCCGTGTCAGAGCTGAGACTCGTTGTTTCAGAGCTGAGACTGGCCGTGTCAGAGCTGAGACTGGCCGTGTCAGAGCTGAGACTCGTCGTGTCAAAGCTGAGATTGGCCGTGTCGGAGCTGAGACTCGTCGTGTCAGAACTGAGACGGGCCGAGAGAGAGCAGAGACTGGCCGTGTCGGAGCTGAGACTCACCGTGACAAAGGTGAGACTGGCCTTGTCGTAGCTGACACTCGTCGTTTCAGAGGTGAGACTCCCCGTGTCAGTCCTGCGACTGGCCGTGTCAGAGCTGAGACTGGCCGTTCCGGAGCTGAGACTGGCCGTGTCAGAGCTGAGACTGGCCGTGTCGGAGCTGAGATTCGCCGTGTCAGAGCTGAGAATGGCCGTGTCAGAGCTGAGACTGGCCGTGTCAGAGCTGAGAATGGCCATGTAAGAGCTGAGAATGGCCGTGTCAGAGCTGAGACTGGCCCTGTCAGAGCTGAGACTCTCCGTGTCAGAGCTGAGACTGCCTGTGTCAGAGCTGAGACTCGTCGTGTCAGAGCTGAGAATGGCCGTCTCAGAGCTGAGACTGGCCGTGTCAGAGCTGAGACTCGCTGTGTCAGAGCTGAGACTCGCCATGTCAGAGATGAGAATGGCTATGTCAGAGCTGAGACTGGCCGTGTCTGAGCTGAGACTGGCCGTGTCTGAGCTGAGACTGGCAGTGTCAGAGCTTAGACTGGCCGCGTCAGAGCTGAGACTGGCCGTGTCAGAGCTGAGACTGGCCGTGTCAGAGCTGAGACTGGCCGTGTCAGAGCTGAGACTCGCCGTGTCGGAGCTGAGACTGGCCATGTCAGAGCTGAGACTGGCCGTGTCAGAGCTGAGACTGGCCGTGTCCGAGCTGAGACTGGCTGTGTCAGAGCTGAAACTCGTCGTGTCAGAGCTGAGATTGGCCGTGTCGGAGCTGAGACTCGTTGTGTCAGAACTGAGACGGGCCGAGACAGAGCAGAGACTAGCCGTGTCGGAACTGAGACACCGTGACAAAGCTGATACTGGTCTTGTCGGAGCTGAGACTAGCAGTGTCGGAGCTGAGACTCGTCGTTTCAGAGGTGAGAATCCCAGTGTCAGACCTGCGACTGGCCGTGTCAGAGCTGAGATTGGACCCGTCAGAGATGAGAATCTCCATGTCAGAGATGAGACTCTCCATGTCAGAGGTGAGACTGGCCGTGTCGGAGCTGAGACTCGCCGTGTCAGAGCTGAGAATGTTCGTGTCAGAGCTGAGACTGGCCGTGTCAGAGCTGAGTCTGACCGTGTCGGAGATGAGACTGGCCGTGTCGGTGCTGAGACTCGTCATGTCAGAGCTGAGACTGGCCGTGTCAGAGCTGAGACTGGCCGTGTCAGAGTTGAGATTCGCCATGTCTGAGCTGAGACTGGCCGTGTCAGAGCTGAGACTCGCCGTGTCAGAGCTGAGACTTGCCGTTTCGGAGCTGAGAATCGTCGTGTCAGAGCTGAGACTCGCCGTATCAGAGCTGAGATTCATCACGTCAGAGTTGAGACTGGCCGTGTCGGACCTGAGACTGGCCGTGTCAGAGCTGAGATTCGCCGTGTCAGAGCTGAGACTGGCCGTGGCAGAGCTGAGACTGGCCGCGTCAGAGCTGAGACTGGTCATGTCAGAGCTGAGACGCGCCGTGTCAGAGCTGAGACTGGCCGTGTCAGAGCTGAGACTGGCCGTATCAGAGCTGAGACTGGTCGTGTCAGAGCTGAGATTGGCCGTGTCAGTGCTGAGACTCGTTGTGTCAGAGCTGAGACTGGCCGTGTCGGAGTTGAGAATGGCCGTGTCAGACCTGAGACTCGTCGTGTCAGAGCTGAGTTTGTCCGTGTCGGAGCTGAGACTCGTCGTGTCAGAGCTGAGACTGTTCGTGTCAGAGCTGAGTCTGGCCGTGTCGGAGTTGAGACTGGCCGTGTCAGACCTGAGACTCGTCGTGTCAGAGCTGAGATTGGCCGTGTCGGAGCTGAGACTCGTCGTGTCAGAACTGAGACGGGCCGAGAGAGAGCAGAGACTGGCCGTGACGGAGCTGAGACTCACCGTGACAAAGCTGAGACTGGCCTTGGCGGAGCTGAGACTGGTCATGTCAGAGCTGAGACTGGCCGTGTCAGAGCTGATACTGGTCATGTCAGAGCTGAGACTGGCCGTGTCAGAGCTGAGACTGGCCGTGTCAGAGTTGAGATTCGCCATGTCTGAGCTGAGACTGGCCGTGTCAGAGCTGAGACTCGCCGTGTCAGAGCTGAGACTTGCCGTTTCGGAGCTGAGAATCGTCGTGTCAGAGCTGAGACTCGCCGTATCAGAGCTGAGATTCGTCACGTCAGAGTTGAGACTGGCCGAGTCGGACCTGAGACTGGCCGTGTCAGAGCTGAGATTCGCCGTGTCAGAGCTGAGACTGGCCGTGGCAGAGCTGAGACTGGCCGCGTCAGAGCTGAGACTGGTCATGTCAGAGCTGAGACGCGCCGTGTCAGAGCTGAGACTGGCCGTGTCAGAGCTGAGACTGGCCGTATCAGAGCTGAGACTGGTCGTGTCAGAGCTGAGATTGGCCGTGTCAGTGCTGAGACTCGTTGTGTCAGAGCTGAGACTGGCCGTGTCGGAGTTGAGAATGGCCGTGTCAGACCTGAGACTCGTCGTGTCAGAGCTGAGATTGTCCGTGTCGGAGCTGAGACTCGTCGTGTCAGAGCTGAGACTGTTCGTGTCAGAGCTGAGTCTGGCCGTGTCGGAGTTGAGACTGGCCGTGTCAGACCTGAGACTCGTCGTGTCAGAGCTGAGATTGGCCGTGTCGGAGCTGAGACTCGTCGTGTCAGAACTGAGACGGGCCGAGAGAGAGCAGAGACTGGCCGTGACGGAGCTGAGACTCACCGTGACAAAGCTGAGACTGGCCTTGGCGGAGCTGAGACTGGTCATGTCAGAGCTGAGACTGGCCGTGTCAGAGCTGATACTGGTCATGTCAGAGCTGAGACTGGCCATATCAGAGCTGAGACCGGCCGTGTCAAAGCTGAGACTGGCCGTGTCAGAGCTAAGACTGGCCGTGTCAGAGCTGAGACTGGTCGTGTCAGAGCTGAGATTGGCCGTGTCAGAGCTGAGACCCTTTGTGTCAGAGCTGAGAATGGCCGTGTCGGAGTTGAGAATGGCCGTGTCAGACCTGAGACTCGTCGTGTCAGAGCTGAGATTGTCCGTGTCGGAGCTGAGACTCGTCGTGTCAGAACTGAGACGGGCCGAGAAAGAGCAGAGACTGGCCATGTCGGAGCTGAGACTGGTCCTGTCAGATCTGAGACTGGCAGTGTCAGAGCTGAGACTCACCGTGACAAAGCTGAGACTGGCCTTGGCGGAGCTGAGACTGGTCATGTCAGAGCTGAGACTGGCCGTGTCGGACCTGAGACTGGCCGTGTCAGAGCTGAGATTCGCCGTGTCAGAGCTGAGACTGGCCGTGGCAGAGCTGAGACTGGCCGCGTCAGAGCTGAGACTGGTCATGTCAGAGCTGAGACGCGCCGTGTCAGAGCTGAGACTGGCCGTGTCAGAGCTGAGACTGGCCGTATCAGAGCTGAGACTGGCCGTGTCAGAGCTGAGATTGGCCGTGTCCGAGCTGAGACTCGTCGTGTCAGAACTGAGACGGGCCGTGAGAGAGCAGAGACTGGCCGTGTCAGAGCTGAGACTCACCGTGACAAAGCTGAGACTGGCCTTGTCGTAGCTGACACTCGTCCTATCAGAGGTGAGACTCCCCGTGTCAGTCCTGCGACTGGCCGTGTCAGAGCTGAGACTGGCCGTTCCGGAGCTGAGACTGGCCGTGTCAGAGCTGAGACTGGCCGTGTCGGAGCTGAGACTGGCCGTGTCAGAGCTGAGACTGGCCGTGTCGGAGCTGAGATTCGCCGTGTCAGAGCTGAGAATGGCCGTGTCAGAGCTGAGACTCGTCGTGTCAGAGCTGAGAATGGCCGTGTCAGAGCTGAGACTGGCCGTGTCAGAGCTGAGACTCGCTGTGTCAGAGCTGAGACTGGCCGTGTCAGAGATGAGACTCGCTGTGTCAGAGCTGAGACTGGCCGTGTCTGAGCTGAGACTGGCCGTGTCTGAGCTGAGACTGGTCGTGTCAGAGCTTAGACTGGCCGCGTCAGAGCTGAGACTGGCCTTGTCAGAGCTGAGACTGGCCGTGTCAGAGCTGAGACTCGCCGTGTCGGAGCTGAGACAGGCCATGTCAGAGCTGAGACTGGCCGTGTCAGAGCTGAGACTGGCCGTGTCCGAGCTGAGACTGGCTGTGTCAGAGCTGAAACTCGTCGTGTCAGAGCTGAGATTGGCCGTGTCGGAGCTGAGACTCGTTGTGTCAGAACTGAGACGGGCCGAGACAGAGCAGAGACTAGCCGTGTCGGAACTGAGACACCGTGACAAAGCTGAGACTGGCCTTGTCGGAGCTGAGACTAGCAGTGTCGGAGCTGAGACTCGTCGTTTCAGAGGTGAGAATCCCCGTGTCAGACCTGCGACTGGCCGTGTCAGAGCTGAGATTGGACCCGTCAGAGATGAGAATCTCCATGTCAGAGATGAGACTCTCCATGTCAGAGGTGAGACTGGCCGTTTCGGAGCTGAGACTCGCCGTGTCAGAGCTGAGAATGTTCGTGTCAGAGCTGAGACATGCCGTGTCAGAGCTGAGACATGCCGTGTCAGAGCTGAGACTGGCCGTGTCGGAGCTGAGACTCGTCATGTCAGAGCTGAGACTGGCCGTGTCAGAGCTGAGACTGGCCGTGTCAGAGCTGAGACTGGCCGTGTCAGACCTGAGACTGGCCGTGTCAGAGCTGAGATTCCCCGTGACAGAGCAGAGACTGGCCGTGTCAGAGCTGAGACTGGCCGTGTCAGAGCTGAGTCTGACCGTGTCGGAGATGAGACTGGCCGTGTCGGTGCTGAGACTCGCCGTGTCAGAGCTGAGACTGGCCGTGTCAGAGTTGAGATTCGCCATGTCTGAGCTGAGACTGGCCGTGTCAGAGCTGAGACTCGCCGTGTCAGAGCTGAGACTTGCCGTTTCGGAGCTGAGAATCGTCGTGTCAGAGCTGAGATTCGTCACGTCAGAGTTGAGACTGGCCGTGTTGGACATGAGACTGGCCGTGTCAGAGCTGAGATTCGCCGTGTCAGAGCTGAGACTGGCCGTGGCAGAGCTGAGACTGGCCGCGTCAGAGCTGAGACTGGTCATGTCAGAGCTGAGACTGGCCGTGTCTGAGCTGAGACTGGCAGTGTCAGAGCTGAGACTCACCGTGAAAAAGCTGAGACTTGCCTTGGCGGAGCTGAAACTGGTCATGTCAGAGCTGAGACTGGACGTGTCAGAGCTGAGACTGGTCGTGTCAGAGCTGAGGCTGGCCGTATCAGAGCTGAGACTGGTCGTGTCAGAGCTGAGATTGGCCGTGTCAGTGCTGAGACTCGTTGTGTCAGAGCTGAGACGGGCCGTGTCAGAGCTGAGACTGGCCGTGTCGGAGTTGAGACTGGCCGTGTCAGACCTGAGACTCGTCGTGTCAGAGCTGAGATTGGCCGTGTCGGAGCTGAGACTCGTCGTGTCAGAACTGAGACGGGCCGAGAGAGAGCAGAGACTGGCCGTGTCGGAGCTGAGACTCACCGTGACAAAGCTGAGACTGGCCTTGTCGGAGATGAGACTCGTCGTTTCAGAGGTGAGACTCCCCGTGTCAGACCTGCGACTGGCCGTGTCAGAGCTGAGACTGGCCGTGTCAGAGCTGAGACTGGCCGTGTCATGGTTGAGATTCGCCATGTCTGAGCTGAGACTGGCCGTGTCAGAGCTGAGACTCGCCGTGTCAGAGCTGAGACTCGCCGTGTCAGAGATGAGATTCGTCACGTTAGAGCTGAGACCGGCCGTGTCGGACCTGAGACTGGCCGTGTCAGAGCTGAGATTCGCCGTGTCAGAGCTGAGACTGGCCGTGTCAGAGCTGAGACTGGCCGTGTCAGAGCAGAGACTGGTCATGTCAGAGCTGAGACTGGCCATATCAGAGCTGAGACTGGCCGTGCCAGAGCTGAGACTGGCCGTATCAGAGCTGAGGCTGGCCGTGTCAGAGCTGAGATTGGCCATGTCAGTGCTGAGACTCGTTGTGTCAGAGCTGAGACGGGCCGTGTCAGAGCTGAGACTGGCCGTGTCAGAGTTGAGACTGGCCGTGTCAGACCTGAGACTCGTCGTGTCAGAGCTGAGATTGGCCGTGTCGGAGCTGAGACTCGTCGTGTCAGAACTGAGACGGGCCGAGAGAGAGCAGAGACTGGCCGTGTCGGAGCTGAGACTCACCGTGACAAAGCTGAGACTGGCCTTGTCGTAGCTGACACTCGTCGTTTCAGAGGTGAGACGCCCCGTGTCAGTCCTGCGACTGGCCGTGTCAGAGCTGAGACTGGCCGTTCCGGAGCTGAGACTGGCCGTGTCAGAGCTGAGACTGGCCGTGTCGGAGCTGAGACTGACCGTTCCGGAGCTGAGACTGGCCGTGTCAGAGCTGAGACTGGCCGTTTCAGAGCTGAGACTGGTCATGTCAGAGCTGAGACTGGCCGTGTCAGAGCTGAGACTGGCCGTGTCAGAGCTGAGACTGGCCGTGTCAGAGCTGAGACTGGCCGTGTCAGAGCTGAGACTGGCCATTCCGGAGCTGAGACTGGCCGTGTCAGAGCTGAGACTGGCCGTGTCAGAGCTGAGACTGGTCATGTCAGAGCTGAGACTGGCCGTATCAGAGCTGAGACTGGCCGTGTCAGAGCTGAGACTGGCCGGGTCAGAGCTGAGACTGGCCGTATCAGAGCTGAAACTGGCCGTGTCAGAGCTGAGATTGGCCGTGTCAGAGCTGAGACTCGTTGTTTCAGAGCTGAGACTGGCCGTGTCAGAGCTGAGACTGGCCGTGTCAGAGCTGAGACTCGTCGTGTCAAAGCTGAGATTGGCCGTGTCGGAGCTGAGACTCGTCGTGTCAGAACTGAGACGGGCCGAGAGAGAGCAGAGACTGGCCGTGTCGGAGCTGAGACTCACCGTGACAAAGCTGAGACTGGCCTTGTCGTAGCTGACACTCGTCGTTTCAGAGGTGAGACTCCCCGTGTCAGTCCTGCGACTGGCCGTGTCAGAGCTGAGACTGGCCGTTCCGGAGCTGAGACTGGCCGTGTCAGAGCTGAGACTGGCCGTGTCGGAGCTGAGATTCGCCGTGTCAGAGCTGAGAATGGCCGTGTCAGAGCTGAGACTCTCCATGTCAGAGCTGAGAATGGCCGTGTAGAGCTGAGAATGGCCGTGTCAGAGCTGAGACTCGCCGTGTCAGAGCTGAGACTCTCCGTGTCAGAGCTGAGACTGGCTGTGTCAGAGCTGAGACTCGTCGTGTCAGAGCTGAGAATGGCCGTGTCAGAGCTGAGACTGGCCGTGTCAGAGCTGAGACTCGCTGTGTCAGAGCTGAGACTCGCCATGTCAGAGATGATATTGGCTATGTCAGAGCTGAGACTGGCCGTGTCTGAGCTGAGACTGGCCGTGTCTGAGCTGAGACTGGCCGTGTCAGAGCTGAGACTGGCCGTGTCAGAGCTGAGACTGGCCGTGTCAGAGCTGAGACTCGCCGTGTCAGAGCTGAGACTGGCCGTGTCAGAGCTGAGACTCGCCGTGTCGGAGCTGAGACTGGCCATGTCAGAACTGAGACTGGCCGTGTCAGAGCTGAGACTGGCCGTGTCAGAGCTGAGACTGGCTGTGTCAGAGCTGAAACTCGTCGTGTCAGAGCTGAGATTGGCCGTGTCGGAGCTGAGACTCGTTGTGTCAGAACTGAGACGGGCCGAGACAGAGCAGAGACTAGCCGTGTCGGAACTGAGACACCGTGACAAAGCTGAGACTGGTCTTGTCGGAGCTGAGACTAGCAGTGTCGGAGCTGAGACTCGTCGTTTCAGAGGTGAGAATCCCCGTGTCAGACCTGCGACTGGCCGTGTCAGAGCTGAGATTGGACCCGTCAGAGATGAGAATCTCCATGTCAGAGATGAGACTCTCCATGTCAGAGGTGAGACTGGCCGTTTCGGAGCTGAGACTCGCCGTGTCAGAGCTGAGAATGTTCGTGTCAGAGCTGAGACTGGCCGTGTCAGAGCTGAGACATGCCGTGTCAGAGCTGAGACTCGTCATGTCAGAGCGGAGACTGGCCGTGTCGGAGCTGAGACTCGTCATGTCAGAGCTGAGACTGGCCGTGTCGGAGCTGAGACTGGCCGTGTCAGAGCTGAGACTGGCCGTGTCAGAGCTGAGTCTGACCGTGTCAGAGCTGAGATTCCCCGTGACAGAGCAGAGACTGGCCGTGTCAGAGCTGAGTCTGACCGTGTCGGAGATGAGACTGGCCGTGTCGGTGCTGAGACTCGTCATGTCAGAGCTGAGACTGGCCGTGTCAGAGCTGAGACTGGCCGTGTCAGAGTTGAGATTCGCCATGTCTGAGCTGAGACTGGCCGTGTCAGAGCTGAGACTCGCCGTGTCAGAGCTGAGACTTGCCGTTTCGGAGCTGAGAATCGTCGTGTCAGAGCTGAGACTCGCCGTATCAGAGCTGAGATTCGTCACGTCAGAGTTGAGACTGGCCGTGTCGGACCTGAGACTGGCCGTGTCAGAGCTGAGATTCGCCGTGTCAGAGCTGAGACTGGCCGTGGCAGAGCTGAGACTGGCCGCGTCAGAGCTGAGACTGGTCATGTCAGAGCTGAGACGCGCCGTGTCAGAGCTGAGACTGGCCGTGTCAGAGCTGAGACTGGCCGTATCAGAGCTGAGACTGGTCGTGTCAGAGCTGAGATTGGCCGTGTCAGTGCTGAGACTCGTTGTGTCAGAGCTGAGACTGGCCGTGTCGGAGTTGAGAATGGCCGTGTCAGACCTGAGACTCGTCGTGTCAGAGCTGAGATTGTCCGTGTCGGAGCTGAGACTCGTCGTGTCAGAGCTGAGACTGTTCGTGTCAGAGCTGAGTCTGGCCGTGTCGGAGTTGAGACTGGCCGTGTCAGACCTGAGACTCGTCGTGTCAGAGCTGAGATTGGCCGTGTCGGAGCTGAGACTCGTCGTGTCAGAACTGAGACGGGCCGAGAGAGAGCAGAGACTGGCCGTGACGGAGCTGAGACTCACCGTGACAAAGCTGAGACTGGCCTTGGCAGAGCTGAGACTGGTCATGTCAGAGCTGAGACTGGCCGTGTCAGAGCTGATACTGGTCATGTCAGAGCTGAGACTGGCCGTATCAGAGCTGAGACCGGCCGTGTCAAAGCTGAGACTCGCCGTGTCAGAGCTGAGACTGGCCGTGTCAGAGCTGAGACTGGTCGTGTCAGAGCTGAGATTGGCCGTGTCAGAGCTGAGACCCTTTGTGTCAGAGCTGAGAATGGCCGTGTCGGAGTTGAGAATGGCCGTGTCAGACCTGAGACTCGTCGTGTCAGAGCTGAGATTGTCCGTGTCGGAGCTGAGACTCGTCGTGTCAGAACTGAGACGGGCCGAGAAAGAGCAGAGACTGGCCATGTCGGAGCTGAGACTGGTCCTGTCAGATCTGAGACTGGCAGTGTCAGAGCTGAGACTCACCGTGACAAAGCTGAGACTGGCCTTGGCGGAGCTGAGACTGGTCATGTCAGAGCTGAGACTGGCCGTGTCAGAGCTGAGACTGGTCATGTCAGAGCAGAGACTGGCAGTGTCAGAGCTGAGACTGGCCGTGTCTGAGCTGAGACTGGCCGTGTCAGAGCTTAGACTGGTTGTGTCAGAACTGAGACGGGCCGAGACAGAGCAAAGACTAGCCGTGTCGGAACTGAGACACCGTGACAAAGCTGAGACTGGTCTTGTCGGAGCTGAGACTAGCAGTGTCGGAGCTGAGACTCGTCGTTTCAGAGGTGAGAATCCCCGTGTCAGACCTGCGACTGGCAATGTCAGAGCTGAGATTGGACCCGTCAGAGATGAGACTCTCCATGTCAGAGATGAGACTCTCCATGTCAGAGGTGAGACTGGCCGTTTCGGAGCTGAGACTCGTCATGTCAGAGCTGAGACTGTTCGTGTCAGAGCTGAGACTGGCCGTGTCAGAGCTGAGACTTGCCGTGTCAGAGCTGAGACTGGCCGTGTCAGAGCTGAGACTCGCCGTGTCAGAGCTGAGACTTGCCGTTTCGGAGCTGAGAATCGTCGTGTCAAAGCTGAGATTCGTCACGTCAGAGTTGAGACTGGCCGTGTTGGACCTGAGACTGGCCGTGTCAGAGCTGAGATTCGCCGTGTCAGAGCTGAGACTGGCCGTGGCAGAGCTGAGACTGGCCGCGTCAGAGCTGAGACTGGTCATGTCAGAGCTGAGACTGGCCGTATCAGAGCTGAGACTGGCCGTGTCAGAGCTGAGACTGGCCGTATCAGAGCTGAGACTGGTCATGTCAGAGCTGAGATTGGCCGTGTCAGTGCTGAGACTCGTTGTGTCAGAGCTGAGACTGGCCGTGTCAGAGCTGAGACTGGCCGTGTCGGAGTTGAGACTGGCCGTGTCAGACCTGAGACTCGTCGTGTCAGAGCTGAGATTGGCCGTGTCGGAGCTGAGACTCGTCGTGTCAGAACTGAGACGGGCCGAGAGAGAGCAGAGACTGGCCGTGTCGGAGCTGAGACTCACCGTGACAAAGCTGAGACTGGCCTTGGCGGAGCTGAGACTGGTCATGTCAGAGCTGAGACTGGCCGTGTCAGAGCTGAGACTGGTCATGTCAGAGCTGAGACTGGCCGTGTCATGGTTGAGATTCGCCATGTCTGAGCTGAGACTGGCGGTGTCAGAGCTGAGACTCGCCGTGTCAGAGCTGAGACTCGCCGTGTCAGAGATGAGATTGGTCACGTTAGAGCTGAGACTGGCCGTGTCGTACCTGAGACTGGCCGTGTCAGAGCTGAGATTCGCCGTGTCAGAGCTGAGACTGGCCGTGTCAGAGCTGAGACAGGCCGTGTCAGAGCTGAGACTGGTCATGTCAGAGCTGAGACTGGCCATATCAGAGCTGAGACTGGCCGTGTCAGAGCTGAGACTGGCCGTATCAGAGCTGAGACTGGTCGTGTCAGAGCTGAGATTGGCCGTGTCGGAGTTGAGACTGGCCGTGTCAGACCTGAGACTGGCCGTGTCAGAGCTGAGAGTGGCCGTATCAGAGCTGAGACTGGCCGTGTCAGAGCTGAGATTGGCCGTGTCCGAGCTGAGACTGGCTGTTTCGGACTTGAAACTCGTCGTGTCAGAGCTGAGATTGACCGTGTCGGAGATGAGACACGTTGTGTCAGAACTGATATGGGCCGAGACAGAGCAGAGACTAGCCGTGTCGGAACTGAGACACCGTGACAAAGCTGAGACTGGCCTTGTCGGAGCTGAGACTAGCAGTGTCGGAGCTGAGACTCGTCGTTTCAGAGGTGAGAATCCCCGTGTCAGACCTTCGACTGGCCGTGTCAGAGCTGAGATTGGACCCGTCAGAGATGAGAATCTCCATGTCAGAGATGAGACTCTCCATGTCAGAGGTGAGACTGGCCGTTTCGGAGCTGAGACTCGCCGTGTCAGAGCTGAGACTGTACGTTTCAGAGCTGAGACTGGCCGTGTCAGAGCTGAGACATGCCGTGTCAGAGCTGAGACTCGTCATGTCAGAGCTGAGACTGGCCGTGTCGGAGCTGAGACTGGCCGTGTCGGAGCTGAGACTCGTCATGTCAGAGCTGAGACTGGCCGTGTCAGAGCTGAGACTGGCCGTGTCAGAGCTGAGACTGGCCGTGTCAGAGCTGAGACTGGCCGTGTCAGAGCTGAGACTGGCCGTGTCAGAGTTGAGATTCGCCATGTCTGAGCTGAGACTGGCCGTGTCAGAGCTGAGACTCGCCGTGTCAGAGCTGAGATTCGTCACGTCAGAGTTGAGACTGGCCGTGTCGGACCTGAGACTGGCCGTGTCAGAGCTGAGATTCGCCGTGTCAGAGCTGAGACTGGCCGTGGCAGAGCTGAGACTGGCCGTGTCAGAGCTGAGACTGGTCATGTCAGAGCTGAGACTGGCCGCGTCAGAGCTGAGACTTGTCATGTCAGAGCTGAGACTGGCCGCGTCAGAGCTGAGACTGGCCGTGGCAGAGCTGAGACTGGCCATGTCGGAGCTGAGACTGGTCCTGTCAGATCTGAGACTGGCAGTGTCAGAGCTGAGACTCACCGTGACAAAGCTGAGACTGGCCTTGGCGGAGCTGAGACTGGTCATGTCAGAGCTGAGACTGGCAGTGTCAGAGCTGAGACTGGTCATGTCAGAGCTGAGACTGGCAGTGTCAGAGCTGAGACTGGCAGTGTCAGAGCTGAGACTGGCCGTGTCTGAGCTGAGACTGGCCGTGTCAGAGCTTAGACTGGTTGTGTCAGAACTGAGACGGGCCGAGACAGAGCAAAGACTAGCCGTGTCGGAACTGAGACACCGTGACAAAGCTGAGACTGGTCTTGTCGGAGCTGAGACTAGCAGTGTCGGAGCTGAGACTCGTCGTTTCAGAGGTGAGAATCCCCGTGTCAGACCTGCGACTGGCCATGTCAGAGCTGAGATTGGACCCGTCAGAGATGAGACTCTCCATGTCAGAGATGAGACTCTCCATGTCAGAGGTGAGACTGGCCGTTTCGGAGCTGAGACTCGTCATGTCAGAGCTGAGACTGTTCGTGTCAGAGCTGAGACTGGCCGTGTCAGAGCTGAGACTTGCCGTGTCAGAGCTGAGACTGGCCGTGTCAGAGCTGAGACTCGCCGTGTCAGAGCTGAGACTTGCCGTTTCGGAGCTGAGAATCGTCGTGTCAAAGCTGAGATTCGTCACGTCAGAGTTGAGACTGGCCGTGTTGGACCTGAGACTGGCCGTGTCAGAGCTGAGATTCGCCGTGTCAGAGCTGAGACTGGCCGTGGCAGAGCTGAGACTGGCCGCGTCAGAGCTGAGACTGGTCATGTCAGAGCTGAGACTGGCCGTATCAGAGCTGAGACGCGCCGTGTCAGAGCTGAGACTGGCCGTATCAGAGCTGAGACTGGTCATGTCAGAGCTGAGATTGGCCGTGTCAGTGCTGAGACTCGTTGTGTCAGAGCTGAGACTGGCCGTGTCAGAGCTGAGACTGGCCGTGTCGGAGTTGAGACTGGCCGTGTCAGACCTGAGACTCGTCGTGTCAGAGCTGAGATTGGCCGTGTCGGAGCTGAGACTCGTCGTGTCAGAACTGAGACGGGCCGAGAGAGAGCAGAGACTGGCCGTGTCGGAGCTGAGACTCACCGTGACAAAGCTGAGACTGGCCTTGTCGGAGCTGAGACTGGTCATGTCAGAGCTGAGACTGGCCGTGTCAGAGCTGAGACTGGTCATGTCAGAGCTGAGACTGGCCGTGTCATGGTTGAGATTCGCCATGTCTGAGCTGAGACTGGCGGTGTCAGAGCTGAGACTCGCCGTGTCAGAGCTGAGACTCGCCGTGTCAGAGATGAGATTGGTCACGTTAGAGCTGAGACTGGCCGTGTCGGACCTGAGACTGGCCGTGTCAGAGCTGAGATTCGCCGTGTCAGAGCTGAGACTGGCCGTGTCAGAGCTGAGACAGGCCGTGTCAGAGCTGAGACTGGTCATGTCAGAGCTGAGACTGGCCATATCAGAGCTGAGACTGGCCGTGTCAGAGCTGAGAGTGGCCGTATCAGAGCTGAGACTGGCCGTGTCAGAGCTGAGATTGGACCCGTCAGAGATGAGACTCTCCATGTCAGAGATGAGACTCTCCATGTCAGAGGTGAGACTGGCCGTTTCGGAGCTGAGACTCGTCATGTCAGAGCTGAGATTCGTCACGTCAGAGTTGAGACTGGCCGTGTCGGACCTGAGACTGGCCGTGTCAGAGCTGAGATTCGCCGTGTCAGAGCTGAGACTGGCCGTGGCAGAGCTGAGACTGGCCGTGTCAGAGCTGAGACTGGTCATGTCAGAGCTGAGACTGGCCGCGTCAGAGCTGAGACTTGTCATGTCAGAGCTGAGACTGGCCGCGTCAGAGCTGAGACTGGCCGTGGCAGAGCTGAGACTGGCCGCGTCAGAGCTGAGACTGGCCATGTCGGAGCTGAGACTGGTCCTGTCAGATCTGAGACTGGCAGTGTCAGAGCTGAGACTCACCGTGACAAAGCTGAGACTGGCCTTGGCGGAGCTGAGACTGGTCATGTCAGAGCTGAGACTGGCAGTGTCAGAGCTGAGACTGGTCATGTCAGAGCTGAGACTGGCAGTGTCAGAGCTGAGACTGGCAGTGTCAGAGCTGAGACTGGCCGTGTCTGAGCTGAGACTGGCCGTGTCAGAGCTTAGACTGGTTGTGTCAGAACTGAGACGGGCCGAGACAGAGCAAAGACTAGCCGTGTCGGAACTGAGACACCGTGACAAAGCTGAGACTGGTCTTGTCGGAGCTGAGACTAGCAGTGTCGGAGCTGAGACTCGTCGTTTCAGAGGTGAGAATCCCCGTGTCAGACCTGCGACTGGCCATGTCAGAGCTGAGATTGGACCCGTCAGAGATGAGACTCTCCATGTCAGAGATGAGACTCTCCATGTCAGAGGTGAGACTGGCCGTTTCGGAGCTGAGACTCGTCATGTCAGAGCTGAGACTGTTCGTGTCAGAGCTGAGACTGGCCGTGTCAGAGCTGAGACTTGCCGTGTCAGAGCTGAGACTGGCCGTGTCAGAGCTGAGACTCGCCGTGTCAGAGCTGAGACTTGCCGTTTCGGAGCTGAGAATCGTCGTGTCAAAGCTGAGATTCGTCACGTCAGAGTTGAGACTGGCCGTGTTGGACCTGAGACTGGCCGTGTCAGAGCTGAGATTCGCCGTGTCAGAGCTGAGACTGGCCGTGGCAGAGCTGAGACTGGCCGCGTCAGAGCTGAGACTGGTCATGTCAGAGCTGAGACTGGCCGTATCAGAGCTGAGACTGGCCGTGTCAGAGCTGAGACTGGCCGTATCAGAGCTGAGACTGGTCATGTCAGAGCTGAGATTGGCCGTGTCAGTGCTGAGACTCGTTGTGTCAGAGCTGAGACTGGCCGTGTCAGAGCTGAGACTGGCCGTGTCGGAGTTGAGACTGGCCGTGTCAGACCTGAGACTCGTCGTGTCAGAGCTGAGATTGGCCGTGTCGGAGCTGAGACTCGTCGTGTCAGAACTGAGACGGGCCGAGAGAGAGCAGAGACTGGCCGTGTCGGAGCTGAGACTCACCGTGACAAAGCTGAGACTGGCCTTGGCGGAGCTGAGACTGGTCATGTCAGAGCTGAGACTGGCCGTGTCAGAGCTGAGACTGGTCATGTCAGAGCTGAGACTGGCCGTGTCATGGTTGAGATTCGCCATGTCTGAGCTGAGACTGGCGGTGTCAGAGCTGAGACTCGCCGTGTCAGAGCTGAGACTCGCCGTGTCAGAGATGAGATTGGTCACGTTAGAGCTGAGACTGGCCGTGTCGGACCTGAGACTGGCCGTGTCAGAGCTGAGATTCGCCGTGTCAGAGCTGAGACTGGCCGTGTCAGAGCTGAGACAGGCCGTGTCAGAGCTGAGACTGGTCATGTCAGAGCTGAGACTGGCCATATCAGAGCTGAGACTGGCCGTGTCAGAGCTGAGAGTGGCCGTATCAGAGCTGAGACTGGCCGTGTCAGAGCTGAGATTGGCCGTGTCCGAGCTGAGACTGGCTGTTTCGGACTTGAAACTCGTCGTGTCAGAGCTGAGATTGGCCGTGTCGGAGCTGAGACACGTTGTGTCAGAACTGATATGGGCCGAGACAGAGCAGAGAATAGCCGTGTCGGAACTGAGACACCGTGACAAAGCTGAGACTGGCCTTGTCGGAGCTGAGACTAGCAGTGTCGGAGCTGAGACTCGTCGTTTCAGAGGTGAGAATCCCCGTGTCAGACCTGCGACTGGCCGTGTCAGAGCTGAGATTGGACCCGTCAGAGATGAGAATCTCCATGTCAGAGATGAGACTCTCCATGTCAGAGGTGAGACTGGCCGTTTCGGAGCTGAGACTCGCCGTGTCAGAGCTGAGACTCGTCATGTCAGAGCTGAGACTGGCCGTACGGAGCTGAGACTGGCCGTGTCGGAGCTGAGACTCGTCATGTCAGAGCTGAGACTGGCCGTGTCAGAGCTGAGACTGGCCGTGGCAGAGCTGAGACTGGCCGCATCAGAGCTGAGAGTGGTCATGTCAGAGCTGAGACTGGCCGTGTCAGAGCTGAGACTCGCCATGTCAGAGCTGAGACTGGCCGTATCAGAGCTGAGACTGGTCGTGTCAGAGCTGAGATTGGCCGTGTCAGAGCTGAGACCCGTTGTGTCAGAGCTGAGAATGGCCGTGTCGGAGTTGATAATGGCCGTGTCAGACCTGAGACTCGTCGTGTCAGAGCTGAGATTGTCCGTGTCGGAGCTGAGACTCGTCGTGTCAGAACTGAGACGGGCCGAGAAAGAGCAGAGACGGGCCATGTCGGAGCTGAGACTGGTCCTGTCAGATCTGAGACTGGCAGTGTCAGAGCTGAGACTCACCGTGACAAAGCTGAGACTGGCCTTGGCGGAGCTGAGACTGGTCATGTCAGAGCTGAGACTGGCCGTGTCAGAGCTGAGACTGGTCATGTCAGAGCAGAGACTGGCAGTGTCAGAGCTGAGACTGGCCGTGTCTGAGCTGAGACTGGCCGTGTCAGAGCTTAGACTGGTTGTGTCAGAACTGAGACGGGCCGAGACAGAGCAAAGACTAGCCGTGTCGGAACTGAGACACCGTGACAAAGCTGAGACTGGTCTTGTCGGAGCTGAGACTAGCAGTGTCGGAGCTGAGACTCGTCGTTTCAGGGGTGAGAATCCCCGTGTCAGACCTGCGACTGGCCGTGTCAGAGCTGAGATTGGACCCGTCAGAGATGAAACTCACCATGTCAGAGATGAGACTCTCCATGTCAGAGCTGAGACTGGCCGTTTCGGAGCTGAGATTCGCCGTGTCAGAGCTGAGACTGTTCGTGTCAGAGCTGAGACTCGTTGTGTCAGAGCTGAGACTGGCCGTGTCAGAGCTGAGACTGGCCGTGTCGGAGTTGAGACTGGCCGTGTCAGACCTGAGACTCGTCGTGTCAGAGCTGAGATTGGCCGTGTCGGAGCTGAGACTCGTCGTGTCAGAACTGAGACGGGCCGAGAGAGAGCAGAGACTGGCCGTGTCGGAGCTGAGACTCACCGTGACAAAGCTGAGACTGGCCTTGGCGGAGCTGAGACTGGTCATGTCAGAGCTGAGACTGGCCGTGTCAGAGCTGAGACTGGTCATGTCAGAGCTGAGACTGGCCGTGTCATGGTTGAGATTCGCCATGTCTGAGCTGAGACTGGCGGTGTCAGAGCTGAGACTCGCCGTGTCAGAGCTGAGACTCGCCGTGTCAGAGATGAGATTGGTCACGTTAGAGCTGAGACTGGCCGTGTCGGACCTGAGACTGGCCGTGTCAGAGCTGAGATTCGCCGTGTCAGAGCTGAGACTGGCCGTGTCAGAGCTGAGACAGGCCGTGTCAGAGCTGAGACTGGTCATGTCAGAGCTGAGACTGGCCATATCAGAGCTGAGACTGGCCGTGTCAGAGCTGAGACTGGCCGTATCAGAGCTGAGACTGGTCGTGTCAGAGCTGAGATTGGCCGTGTCGGAGTTGAGACTGGCCGTGTCAGACCTGAGACTGGCCGTGTCAGAGCTGAGAGTGGCCGTGTCAGAGCTGAGATTGGCCGTGTCCGAGCTGAGACTGGCTGTTTCGGACTTGAAACTCGTCGTGTCAGAGCTGAGTTTGACCGTGTCGGAGATGAGACACGTTGTGTCAGAACTGATATGGGCCGAGACAGAGCAGAGACTAGCCGTGTCGGAACTGAGACACCGTGACAAAGCTGAGACTGGCCTTGTCGGAGCTGAGACTAGCAGTGTCGGAGCTGAGACTCGTCGTTTCAGAGGTGAGAATCCCCGTGTCAGACCTTCGACTGGCCGTGTCAGAGCTGAGATTGGACCCGTCAGAGATGAGAATCTCCATGTCAGAGATGAGACTCTCCATGTCAGAGGTGAGACTGGCCGTTTCGGAGCTGAGACTCGCCGTGTCAGAGCAGAGACTGTACGTGTCAGAGCTGAGACTGGCCGTGTCAGAGCTGAGACATGCCGTGTCAGAGCTGAGACTCGTCATGTCAGAGCTGAGACTGGCCGTGTCGGAGCTGAGACTGGCCGTGTCGGAGCTGAGACTCGTCATGTCAGAGCTGAGACTGGCCGTGTCAGAGCTGAGACTGGCCGTGTCAGAGCTGAGACTGGCCGTGTCAGAGCTGAGACTGGCCGTGTCAGAGCTGAGACTGGCCGTGTCAGAGTTGAGATTCGCCATGTCTGAGCTGAGACTGGCCGTGTCAGAGCTGAGACTCGCCGTGTCAGAGCTGAGACTCTCCATGTCAGAGTTGAGACTGGCCGTGTCAGAGCTGAGACTGGCCGTGTCAGAGCTGAGACTCGCCGTGTCAGAGCTGAGACTGGCCGTGGCAGAGCTGAGACTGGCCGTGTCAGAGCTGAGACTGGTCATGTCAGAGCTGAGACTGGCCGCGTCAGAGCTGAGACTTGTCATGTCAGAGCTGAGACTGGCCGCGTCAGAGCTGAGACTGGCCGTGGCAGAGCTGAGACTGGCCGCGTCAGAGCTGAGACTGGTCATGTCAGAGCTGAGACTGGCCGTGTCAGAGCTGAGACTCGCCATGTCAGAGCTGAGACTGGCCGTATCAGAGCTGAGACTGGTCGTGTCAGAGCTGAGATTGGCCGTGTCAGAGCTGAGACCCGTTGTGTCAGAGCTGAGAATGGCCGTGTCGGAGTTGAGAATGGCCGTGTCAGACCTGAGACTCGTCGTGTCAGAGCTGAGATTGTCCGTGTCGGAGCTGAGACTCGTCGTGTCAGAACTGAGACGGGCCGAGAAAGAGCAGAGACTGGCCATGTCGGAGCTGAGACTGGTCCTGTCAGATCTGAGACTGGCAGTGTCAGAGCTGAGACTCACCGTGACAAAGCTGAGACTGGCCTTGGCGGAGCTGAGACTGGTCATGTCAGAGCTGAGACTGGCAGTGTCAGAGCTGAGACTGGTCATGTCAGAGCTGAGACTGGCAGTGTCAGAGCTGAGACTGGCAGTGTCAGAGCTGAGACTGGCCGTGTCTGAGCTGAGACTGGCCGTGTCAGAGCTTAGACTGGTTGTGTTAGAACTGAGACGGGCCGAGACAGAGCAAAGACTAGCCGTGTCGGAACTGAGACACCGTGACAAAGCTGAGACTGGTCTTGTCGGAGCTGAGACTAGCAGTGTCGGAGCTGAGACTCGTCGTTTCAGAGGTGAGAATCCCCGTGTCAGACCTGCGACTGGCCGTGTCAGAGCTGAGATTGGACCCGTCAGAGATGAGACTCTCCATGTCAGAGATGAGACTCTCCATGTCAGAGCTGAGACTGTTCGTGTCAGAGCTGAGACTGGCCGTGTCAGAGCTGAGACTTGCCGTGTCAGAGCTGAGACTGGCCGTGTCAGAGCTGAGACTCGCCGTGTCAGAGCTGAGACTTGCCGTTTCGGAGCTGAGAATCGTCGTGTCAAAGCTGAGATTCGTCACGTCAGAGTTGAGACTGGCCGTGTTGGACCTGAGACTGGCCGTGTCAGAGCTGAGATTCGCCGTGTCAGAGCTGAGACTGGCCGTGGCAGAGCTGAGACTGGCCGCGTCAGAGCTGAGACTGGTCATGTCAGAGCTGAGACTGGCCGTATCAGAGCTGAGACTGGCCGTGTCAGAGCTGAGACTGGCCGTCTCAGAGCTGAGACTGGTCATGTCAGAGCTGAGATTGGCCGTGTCAGTGCTGAGACTCGTCGTGTCAGAGCTGAGACTGGCCGTGTCAGAGCTGAGACTGGCCGTGTCGGAGTTGAGACTGGCCGTGTCAGACCTGAGACTCGTCGTGTCAGAGCTGAGATTGGCCGTGTCGGAGCTGAGACTCGTCGTGTCAGAACTGAGACGGGCCGAGAGAGAGCAGAGACTGGCCGTGTCGGAGCTGAGACTCACCGTGACAAAGCTGAGACTGGCCTTGGCGGAGCTGAGACTGGTCATGTCAGAGCTGAGACTGGCCGTGTCAGAGCTGAGACTGGTCATGTCAGAGCTGAGACTGGCCGTGTCATGGTTGAGATTCGCCATGTCTGAGCTGAGACTGGCGGTGTCAGAGCTGAGACTCGCCGTGTCAGAGCTGAGACTCGCCGTGTCAGAGATGAGATTCGTCACGTTAGAGCTGAGACTGGCCGTGTCGGACCTGAGACTGGCCGTGTCAGAGCTGAGATTCGCCGTGTCAGAGCTGAGACTGGCCGTGTCAGAGCTGAGACAGGCCGTGTCAGAGCTGAGACTGGTCATGTCAGAGCTGAGACTGGCCATATCAGAGCTGAGACTGGCCGTGTCAGAGCTGAGAGTGGCCGTATCAGAGCTGAGACTGGCCGTGTCAGAGCTGAGATTGGCCGTGTCCGAGCTGAGACTGGCTGTTTCGGACTTGAAACTCGTCGTGTCAGAGCTGAGATTGGCCGTGTCGGAGCTGAGACACGTTGTGTCAGAACTGATATGGGCCGAGACAGAGCAGAGAATAGCCGTGTCGGAACTGAGACACCGTGACAAAGCTGAGACTGGCCTTGTCGGAGCTGAGACTAGCAGTGTCGGAGCTGAGACTCGTCGTTTCAGAGGTGAGAATCCCCGTGTCAGACCTGCGACTGGCCGTGTCAGAGCTGAGATTGGACCCGTCAGAGATGAGAATCTCCATGTCAGAGATGAGACTCTCCATGTCAGAGGTGAGACTGGCCGTTTCGGAGCTGAGACTCGCCGTGTCAGAGCTGAGACTGTTCGTGTCAGAGCTGAAACATGCCGTGTCAGAGATGAGACTGGTCGTGTCAGAGCTGAGACTGGCCGTGTCAGGGCTGAGACTTGCCGTGTCAGAGCTGAGACTCGTCATGTCAGAGCTGAGACTGGCCGTACGGAGCTGAGACTGGCCGTGTCGGAGCTGAGACTCGTCATGTCAGAGCTGAGACTGGCCGTGTCAGAGCTGAGACTGGACGTGTCAGAGCTGAGAATGGCCGTGGCAGAGCTGAGACTGGCCGCATCAGAGCTGAGAGTGGTCATGTCAGAGCTGAGACTGGCCGTGTCAGAGCTGAGACTCGCCATGTCAGAGCTGAGACTGGCCGTATCAGAGCTGAGACTGGTCGTGTCAGAGCTGGGATTGGCCGTGTCAGAGCTGAGACCCGTTGTGTCAGAGCTGAGAATGGCCGTGTCGGAGTTGATAATGGCCGTGTCAGACCTGAGACTCGTCGTGTCAGAGCTGAGATTGTCCGTGTCGGAGCTGAGACTCGTCGTGTCAGAACTGAGACTCGTCATGTCAGAGCTGAGACTGGCCGTGTCGGAGCTGAGACTGGCCGTGTCAGAGCTGAGTCTGACCGTGTCGGAGCTGAGACTGGCTGTGTCGGTGCTGAGACTCGTCATGTCAGAGCTGAGACTGGCCATGTCAGAGCTGAGACTGGCCGTGTCAGAGCTGAGACTGGCCATGTCAGAGTTGAGATTCGCCATGTCTGAGCTGAGACTTGCCGTGTCAGAGCTGAGACTTGCCGTGTCAGAGCTGAGACTGGCCGTGTCAGAGCTGAGACTCGCCGTGTCAGAGCTGAGACTTGCCGTTTCGGAGCTGAGAATAGTCGTGTCAAAGCTGAGATTCGTCACGTCAGAGCTGAGACTGGCCGTGTTGGACCTGAGACTGGCCGTGTCAGAGCTGAGATTCGCCGTGTCAGAGCTGAGACTGGCCGTGGCAGAGCTGAGACTGGCCGCGTCAGAGCTGAGACTGGTCATGTCAGAGCTGAGACTGGCCGTATCAGAGCTGAGACTGGTCATGTCAGAGCTGAGATTGGCCGTGTCAGTGCTGAGACTCGTTGTGTCAGAGCTGAGACTGGCCGTGTCAGAGCTGAGACTGGCCGTGTCGGAGTTGAGACTGGCCGTGTCAGACCTGAGACTCGTCGTGTCAGAGCTGAGATTGGCCGTGTCGGAGATGAGACTCGTCGTGTCAGAACTGAGACGGGCCGAGAGAGAGCAGAGACTGGCCGTGTCGGAGCTGAGACTCACCGTGACAAAGCTGAGACTGGCCTTGGCGGAGCTGAGACTGGTCATGTCAGAGCTGAGACTGGCCGTGTCAGAGCTGAGACTGGTCATGTCAGAGCTGAGACTGGCCGTGTCATGGTTGAGATTCGCCATGTCTGAGCTGAGACTGGCGGTGTCAGAGCTGAGACTCGCCGTGTCAGAGCTGAGACTCGCCGTGTCAGAGATGAGATACGTCACGTTAGAGCTGAGACTGGCCGTGTCGGACCTGAGACTGGCCGTGTCAGAGCTGAGATTCGCCGTGTCAGAGCTGAGACTGGCCGTGTCAGAGCTGAGACAGGCCGTGTCAGAGCTGAGACTGGTCATGTCAGAGCTGAGACTGGCCATATCAGAGCTGAGACTGGCCGTGTCAGAGCTGAGACTGGCCGTATCAGAGCTGAGACTGGTCGTGTCAGAGCTGAGATTGGCCGTGTCAGAGCTGAGCTTGGCCGTGTCCGAGCTGAGTGTGGCTGTGTCGGAGTTGAAACTCGTCGTGTCAGAGCTGAGATTGGCCGTGTCGGAGCTGAGACTCGTTGTGTCAGAACTGATATGGGCCGAGACAGAGCAGAGACTAGCCGTGTCGGAACTGAGACACCGTGACAAAGCTGAGACTGGCCTTGTCGGAGCTGAGACTAGCAGTGTCGGAGCTGAGACTCGTCGTTTCAGAGGTGAGAATCCCCGTGTCAGACCTGCGACTGGCCGTGTCAGAGCTGAGATTGGACCCGTCAGAGATGAGAATCTCCATGTCAGAGATGAGACTCTCCATGTCAGAGGTGAGACTGGCCGTTTCGGAGCTGAGACTCGCCGTGTCAGAGCTGAGACTGTTCGTGTCAGAGCTGAAACATGCCGTGTCAGAGCTGAGACTCGTCATGTCAGAGCTGAGACTGGCCGTGTCGGAGCTGAGACTGGCCGTGTCAGAGCTGAGACTGGCCGTGTCAGAGCTGAGACTGGCCGTGTCAGAGTTGAGATTCGCCATGTCTGAGCTGAGACTGGTCGTGTCAGAGCTGAGACTCGCCGTGTCAGAGCTGAGACGTGCCGTTTCGGAGCTGAGAATCGTCTTGTCAGAGCTGAGACTCGCCGTATCAGAGCTGAGATTCGTCACGTCAGAGTTGAGACTGGCCGTGTCGGACCTGAGACTGGCCGTGTCAGAGCTGAGATTCGCCGTGTCAGAACTGAGACTGGCCGTGGCAGAGCTGAGACTGGCCGCGTCAGAGCTGAGACTGGTCATGTCAGAGCTGAGACTGGCCGTGTCAGAGCTGAGACTAACCATGTCAGAGCTGAGACTGGCCGTATCAGAGCTGAGACTCGTCGTGTCAGAGCTGAGATTGTCCGTGTCGGAGCTGAGACTCGTCGTGTCAGAACTGAGACGGGCCGAGAAAGAGCAGAGACTGGCCATGTCGGAGCTGAGACTGGTCCTGTCAGATCTGAGACTGGCAGTGTCAGAGCTGAGACTCACCGTGACAAAGCTGAGACTGGCCTTGGCGGAGCTGAGACTGGTCATGTCAGAGCTGAGACTGGCCGTGTCAGAGCTGAGACTGGCCGTGTCTGAGATGAGATTGGCCGTGTCAGAGCTGAGATTCCCCGTGACAGAGCAGAGACTGGCCGTGTCAGAGCTGAGTCTGACCGTGTCGGAGCTGAGACTGGCCGTGTCGGTGCTGAGACTCGTCATGTCAGAGCTGAGACTGGCCGTGTCAGAGCTGAGACTGGCCGTGTCAGAGCTGAGACTGGCCATGTCAGAGTTGAGATTCGCCATGTCTGAGCTGAGACTGGCCGTGTCAGAGCTGAGACTTGCCGTGTCAGAGCTGAGACTTGTTGTTTCGGAGCTGAGAATCGTCGTGTCAAAGCTGAGATTCGTCACGTCAGAGTTGAGACAGGCCGTGTTGGACCTGAGACTGGCCGTGTCAGAGCTGAGATTCGCCGTGTCAGAGCTGAGACTGGCCGTGTCAGAGCTGAGACTGGCCGTATCAGAGCTGAGACTGGCCGTGTCAGAGCTGAGACTGGCCGTGTCAGAGCTGAGACTGGTCATGTCAGAGCTGAGACTGGCCGTATCAGAGCTGAGACTGGCCGGGTCAGAGCTGAGACTGGCCGTATCAGAGCTGAGACTGGCCGTGTCAGAGCTGAGATTGGCCTTGGCGGAGCTGAGACTGGTCATGTCAGAGCTGAGACTGGCCGTGTCAGAGCTGAGACTGGTCATGTCAGAGCTGAGACTGGCCGTGTCATGGTTGAGATTCGCCATGTCTGAGCTGAGACTGGCCGTGTCAGAGCTGAGACTCGCCGTGTCAGAGCTGAGACTGGCCGTGTCAGAGATGAGATTCGTCACGTTAGAGCTGAGACTGGCCGTGTCGGACCTGAGACTGGCCGTGTCAGAGCTGAGATTCGCCGTGTCAGAGCTGAGACTGGCCGTGTCAGAGCTGAGACAGGCCGTGTCAGAGCTGAGACTGGTCATGTCAGAGCTGACACTGGCCATATCAGAGCTGAGACTGGCCGTGTCAGAGCTGAGACTGGCCGTATCAGAGCTGAGACTGGTCGTGTCAGAGCTGAGATTGGCCGAGTCGGAGTTGAGACTGGCCGTGTCAGACCTGAGACTGGCCATGTCAGAGCTGAGAGTGGCCGTATCAGAGCTGAGACTGGCCGTGTCAGAGCTGAGATTGGCCGTGTCCGAGCTGAGACTGGCTGTGTCGGAGTTGAAACTCGTCGTGTCAGAGCTGAGATTGGCCGTGTCGGAGCTGAGACTCGTTGTGTCAGAACTGAGACGGGCCGAGACAGAGCAGAGACTAGCCGTGTCGGAACTGAGACACCGTGACAAAGCTGAGACTGGCCTTGTCGGAGCTGAGACTAGCAGTGTCGGAGCTGAGACTCGTCGTTTCAGAGGTGAGAATCCCCGTGTCAGACCTGCGACTGGCCGTGTCAGAGCTGAGATTGGACCCATCAGAGATGAGACTCTCCATGTCAGAGATGAGACTCTCCATGTCAGAGGTGAGACTGGCCGTGTCGGAACTGAGACTCGTCATGTCAGAGCTGAGACTGGCCGTGTCAGAGCTGAGACTGGCCGTGTCAGAGTTGAGATTCGCCATGCCTGAGCTGAGACTGGCCGTGTCAGAGCTGAGACTCGCCGTGTCAGAGCTGAGACTTGCCGTTTCGGAGCTGAGAATCGTCGTGTCAGAGCTGAGACTCGCCGTATCAGAGCTGAGATTCGTCACGTCAGACTTGAGACTGGCCGTGTCGGACCTGAGACTGTCCGTGTCAGAGCTGAGATTCGCCGTGTCAGAACTGAGACTGGCCATGGCAGAGCTGAGACTGGCCGCGTCAGAGCTGAGACTGGTCATGTCAGAGCTGAGACTGGCCGTGTCAGAGCTGAGACTAACCATGTCAGAGCTGAGACTGGCCGTATCAGAGCTGAGACTGGTCGTGTCAGAGCTGAGATTGGCCGTGTCAGAGCTGAGACCCTTTGTGTCAGAGCTGAGAATGGCCGTGTCGGAGTTGAGAATGGCCGTGTCAGACCTGAGACTCGTCGTGTCAGAGCTGAGATTGTCCGTGTCGGAGCTGAGACTCGTCGTGTCAGAACTGAGACGGGCCGAGAAAGAGCAGAGACTGGCCATGTCGGAGCTGAGACTGGTCCTGTCAGATCTGAGACTGGCAGTGTCAGAGCTGAGACTCACCGTGACAAAGCTGAGACTGGCCTTGGCGGAGCTGAGACTGGTCATGTCAGAGCTGAGACTGGCCGTGTCAGAGCTGAGACTGGCCGTGTCTGAGATGAGATTGGCCGTGTCAGAGCTGAGATTCCCCGTGACAGAGCAGAGACTGGCCGTGTCAGAGCTGAGTCTGACCGTGTCGGAGCTGAGACTGGCCGTGTCGGTGCTGAGACTCGTCATGTCAGAGCTGAGACTGGCCGTGTCAGAGCTGAGACTGGCCGTGTCAGAGCTGAGACTGGCCATGTCAGAGTTGAGATTCGCCATGTCTGAGCTGAGACTTGCCGTGTCAGAGCTGAGACTTGCTGTTTCGGAGCTGAGAATCGTCGTGTCAAAGCTGAGATTCGTCACGTCAGAGTTGAGACTGGCCGTGTTGGACCTGAGACTGGCCGTGTCAGAGCTGAGATTCGCCGTGTCAGAGCTGAGACTGGCCGTATCAGAGCTGAGACTGGCCGTGTCAGAGCTGAGACTGGCCGTGTCAGAGCTGAGACTGGTCATGTCAGAGCTGAGACTGGCCGTATCAGAGCTGAGACTGGCCGGGTCAGAGCTGAGACTGGCCGTATCAGAGCTGAGACTGGCCGTGTCAGAGCTGAGATTGGCCTTGGCGGAGCTGAGACTGGTCATGTCAGAGCTGAGACTGGCCGTGTCAGAGCTGAGACTGGTCATGTCAGAGCTGAGACTGGCCGTGTCATGGTTGAGATTCGCCATGTCTGAGCTGAGACTGGCGGTGTCAGAGCTGAGAGTCGCCGTGTCAGAGCTGATACTCGCCGTGTCAGAGATGAGATTCGTCACGTTAGAGCTGAGACTGGCCGTGTCGGACCTGAGACTGGCCGGTTCAGAGCTGAGATTCGCCGTGTCAGAGCTGAGACTGGCCGTGTCAGAGCTGAGACAGGCCGTGTCAAAGCTGAGACTGGTCATGTCAGAGCCGAGACTGGCCATATCAGAGCTGAGACTGGCCGTGTCAGAGCTGAGACTGGCCGTATCAGAGCTGAGACTGGTCGTGTCAGAGCTGAGATTGGCTGTGTCGGAGTTGAGACTGGCCGTGTCAGACCTGAGACTGGCCGTGTCAGAGCTGAGAGTGGCCGTATCAGAGCTGAGACTGGCCGTGTCAGAGCTGAGACTGGCCGTGTCAGAGCTGAGAGTGGCCGTATCAGAGCTGAGACTGGCCGTGTCAGAGCTGAGATTGGCCGTGTCCGAGCTGAGACTGGCTGTGTCGGAGTTGAAACTCGTCGTGTCAGAGCTGAGGTTGGCCGTGTCGGAGCTGAGACTCGTTGTGTCCGAACTGATATGAGCCGAGACAGAGCAGAGACTAGCCGTGTCGGAACTGAGACACCGTGACAAAGCTGAGACTGGCCTTGTCGGAGCTGAGACTAGCAGTGTCGGAGCTGAGACTCGTCGTTTCAGAGGTGAGAATCCCCGTGTCAGACCTGCGACTGGCCGTGTCAGAGCTGAGACTGGCCGTGTCAGAGCTGAGACTGCCGTGTCAGAGCTGAGACTGGCCGTGTCAGAGTTGAGATTCGCCATGTCTGAGCTGAGACTGGCCGTATCAGAGCTGAGACTGGCCGTGTCGGAGCTGAGATTCGTCACGTCAGAGTTGAGACTGGCCGTGTCGGACCTGAGACTGGCCGTGTCAGAGCTGAGATTCGCCGTGTCAGAGCTGAGACTGGCCGTGTCAGAGCTGAGACTCGCCGTGTCGGAGCTGAGACAGGTCACGTCAGAGCTGAGACTGGCCGTGGCAGAGCTGAGACTGGCCGCGTCAGAGCTGAGACTGGTCATGTCAGAGCTGAGACTGGCCGTGTCAGAGCTGAGACTCGCGATGTCAGAGCTGAGACTGTCCGTGTCAGAGCTGAGACTGGCCGTGTCAGAGCTGAGACTTGCCGTGTCGGAACTGAGACACCGTGACAAAGCTGAGACTGGCCTTGTCGGAGCTGAGACTAGCAGTGTGGGAGCTGAGACTCGTCGTTTCACAGGTGAGAATCCCCGTGTCAGACCTGCGACTGGCCGTGTCAGAGCTGAGATTGGACCCGTCAGAGATGAGAATCTCCATGTCAGAGATGAGACTCTCCATGTCAGAGGTGAGACTGGCCGTTTCAGAGCTGAGACTCGTCATGTCAGAGATGAGACTGTTCGTGTCAGAGCTGAGACTGGCCGTGTCAGAGCTGAGACATGCCGTGTCAGAGCTGAGACTCGTCATGTCAGAGCTGAGACTGGCCGTGTCAGAGCTGAGACATGCCGTGTCAGAGCTGAGACTGGTCGTGTCTGACATGAGACTGGCCGTGTCAGAGCTGAGATTCCCCGTGTCAGAGCAGAGACTGGCCGTGTCAGAGCTGAGTCTGACTGTGTCAGAGCTGAGACGGGCCGTGTCAGAGCTGAGAATGGCCGTGTCAGAGCTGAGATTGGCCGTGTCGGAGCTGAGACTCGTCCTGTCAGAACTGAGACGGGCCGAGGGAGAGCAGAGACTGGCCGTGTCGGAGCTGAGACTCACCGTGACAAAGCTGAGACTGGCCTTGGCGGAGCTGAGACTGGTCATGTCAGAGCTGAGACTGGCCGTGTCAGAGCTGAGACTGGCCGTGTCAGAGCTGAGACTGGTCATGTCAGAGCTGAGACTGGCCGTATCAGAGCTGAGACTGGCCGTGTCAGAGCTGAGATTGGCCGTGTCAGAGCTGAGAATCGTTGTGTCAGAGCTGAGACTGGCCGTGTCAGAGCTGAGAATCGTCGTATCAGGGCTGAGACTGGCCGTGTCAGAGCTGAGACTGGCCGTGTCAGAGCTGAGACTGGCCGTATCAGAGCTGAGACTGGCCGGGTCAGAGCTGAGACTGGCCGTGTCAGAGCTGAGAATCGTTGTGTCAGAGCTGAGACTGGCCGTGTCAGAGCTGAGAATCGTTGTGTCAGAGCTGAGACTGGCCGTGTCAGAGCTGAGACTGGCCGTGTCAGAGCTGAGACTCGTCGTGACAGCTGAGATTGGCCGTGTCGGAGCTGAGACTCGTCGTGTCAGAACTGAGACGGGCCGAGAGAGTGCAGAGACTGGCCGTGTCGGAGCTGAGACTCACCGTGACAAAGCTGAGACTGGCCTTGTCGTAGCTGACACTCGACCTTTCAGAGGTGAGACTCCCCGTGTCAGTCCTGCGACTGGCCGTGTCAGAGCTGAGACTGGCCGTTCCGGAGCTGAGACTGGCCGTGTCGGACCTGAGACTGGCCGTGTCAGAGCTGAGATTCGCCGTGTCAGAGCTGAGACTGGTCATGTCAGAGCTGACACTGGCCATATCAGAGCTGAGACTGGCCGTGTCAGAGCTGAGACTGGCCGTATCAGAGCTGAGACTGGTCGTGTCAGAGCTGAGATTGGCCGAGTCGGAGTTGAGACTGGCCGTGTCAGACCTGAGACTGGCCATGTCAGAGCTGAGAGTGGCCGTTTCAGAGCTGAGACTGGCCGTGTCAGAGCTGAGATTGGCCGTGTCCGAGCTGAGACTGGCTGTGTCGGAGTTGAAACTCGTCGTGTCAGAGCTGAGATTGGCCGTGTCGGAGCTGAGACTCGTTGTGTCAGAACTGAGACGGGCCGAGACAGAGCAGAGACTAGCCGTGTCGGAACTGAGACACCGTGACAAAGCTGAGACTGGCCTTGTCGGAGCTGAGACTAGCAGTGTCGGAGCTGAGACTCGTCGTTTCAGAGGTGAGAATCCCCGTGTCAGACCTGCGACTGGCCGTGTCAGAGCTGAGATTGGACCCGTCAGAGATGAGACTCTCCATGTCAGAGATGAGACTCTCCATGTCAGAGGTGAGACTGGCCGTGTCGGAACTGAGACTCGTCATGTCAGAGCTGAGACTGGCCGTGTCAGAGCTGAGACTGGCCGTGTCAGAGTTGAGATTCGCCATGCCTGAGCTGAGACTGGCCGTGTCAGAGCTGAGACTCGCCGTGTCAGAGCTGAGACTTGCCGTTTCGGAGCTGAGAATCGTCGTGTCAGAGCTGAGACTCGCCGTATCAGAGCTGAGATTCGTCACGTCAGACTTGAGACTGGCCGTGTCGGACCTGAGACTGTCCGTGTCAGAGCTGAGATTCGCCGTGTCAGAACTGAGACTGGCCGTGGCAGAGCTGAGACTGGCCGCGTCAGAGCTGAGACTGGTCATGTCAGAGCTGAGACTGGCCGTGTCAGAGCTGAGACTAACCATGTCAGAGCTGAGACTGGCCGTATCAGAGCTGAGACTGGTCGTGTCAGAGCTGAGATTGGCCGTGTCAGAGCTGAGACCCTTTGTGTCAGAGCTGAGAATGGCCGTGTCGGAGTTGAGAATGGCCGTGTCAGACCTGAGACTCGTCGTGTCAGAGCTGAGATTGTCCGTGTCGGAGCTGAGACTCGTCGTGTCAGAACTGAGACGGGCCGAGAAAGAGCAGAGACTGGCCATGTCGGAGCTGAGACTGGTCCTGTCAGATCTGAGACTGGCAGTGTCAGAGCTGAGACTCACCGTGACAAAGCTGAGACTGGCCTTGGCGGAGCTGAGACTGGTCATGTCAGAGCTGAGACTGGCCGTGTCAGAGCTGAGACTGGCCGTGTCTGAGATGAGATTGGCCGTGTCAGAGCTGAGATTCCCCGTGACAGAGCAGAGACTGGCCGTGTCAGAGCTGAGTCTGACCGTGTCGGAGCTGAGACTGGCCGTGTCGGTGCTGAGACTCGTCATGTCAGAGCTGAGACTGGCCGTGTCAGAGCTGAGACTGGCCGTGTCAGAGCTGAGACTGGCCATGTCAGAGTTGAGATTCGCCATGTCTGAGCTGAGACTTGCCGTGTCAGAGCTGAGACTTGCTGTTTCGGAGCTGAGAATCGTCGTGTCAAAGCTGAGATTCGTCACGTCAGAGTTGAGACTGGCCGTGTTGGACCTGAGACTGGCCGTGTCAGAGCTGAGATTCGCCGTGTCAGAGCTGAGACTGGCCGTATCAGAGCTGAGACTGGCCGTGTCAGAGCTGAGACTGGCCGTGTCAGAGCTGAGACTGGTCATGTCAGAGCTGAGACTGGCCGTATCAGAGCTGAGACTGGCCGGGTCAGAGCTGAGACTGGCCGTATCAGAGCTGAGACTGGCCGTGTCAGAGCTGAGATTGGCCTTGGCGGAGCTGAGACTGGTCATGTCAGAGCTGAGACTGGCCGTGTCAGAGCTGAGACTGGTCATGTCAGAGCTGAGACTGGCCGTGTCATGGTTGAGATTCGCCATGTCTGAGCTGAGACTGGCGGTGTCAGAGCTGAGAGTCGCCGTGTCAGAGCTGATACTCGCCGTGTCAGAGATGAGATTCGTCACGTTAGAGCTGAGACTGGCCGTGTCGGACCTGAGACTGGCCGGTTCAGAGCTGAGATTCGCCGTGTCAGAGCTGAGACTGGCCGTGTCAGAGCTGAGACAGGCCGTGTCAAAGCTGAGACTGGTCATGTCAGAGCCGAGACTGGCCATATCAGAGCTGAGACTGGCCGTGTCAGAGCTGAGACTGGCCGTATCAGAGCTGAGACTGGTCGTGTCAGAGCTGAGATTGGCTGTGTCGGAGTTGAGACTGGCCGTGTCAGACCTGAGACTGGCCGTGTCAGAGCTGAGAGTGGCCGTATCAGAGCTGAGACTGGCCGTGTCAGAGCTGAGACTGGCCGTGTCAGAGCTGAGAGTGGCCGTATCAGAGCTGAGACTGGCCGTGTCAGAGCTGAGATTGGCCGTGTCCGAGCTGAGACTGGCTGTGTCGGAGTTGAAACTCGTCGTGTCAGAGCTGAGGTTGGCCGTGTCGGAGCTGAGACTCGTTGTGTCCGAACTGATATGAGCCGAGACAGAGCAGAGACTAGCCGTGTCGGAACTGAGACACCGTGACAAAGCTGAGACTGGCCTTGTCGGAGCTGAGACTAGCAGTGTCGGAGCTGAGACTCGTCGTTTCAGAGGTGAGAATCCCCGTGTCAGACCTGCGACTGGCCGTGTCAGAGCTGAGACTGGCCGTGTCAGAGCTGAGACTGCCGTGTCAGAGCTGAGACTGGCCGTGTCAGAGTTGAGATTCGCCATGTCTGAGCTGAGACTGGCCGTATCAGAGCTGAGACTGGCCGTGTCGGAGCTGAGATTCGTCACGTCAGAGTTGAGACTGGCCGTGTCGGACCTGAGACTGGCCGTGTCAGAGCTGAGATTCGCCGTGTCAGAGCTGAGACTGGCCGTGTCAGAGCTGAGACTCGCCGTGTCGGAGCTGAGACAGGTCACGTCAGAGCTGAGACTGGCCGTGGCAGAGCTGAGACTGGCCGCGTCAGAGCTGAGACTGGTCATGTCAGAGCTGAGACTGGCCGTGTCAGAGCTGAGACTCGCGATGTCAGAGCTGAGACTGTCCGTGTCAGAGCTGAGACTGGCCGTGTCAGAGCTGAGACTTGCCGTGTCGGAACTGAGACACCGTGACAAAGCTGAGACTGGCCTTGTCGGAGCTGAGACTAGCAGTGTGGGAGCTGAGACTCGTCGTTTCACAGGTGAGAATCCCCGTGTCAGACCTGCGACTGGCCGTGTCAGAGCTGAGATTGGACCCGTCAGAGATGAGAATCTCCATGTCAGAGATGAGACTCTCCATGTCAGAGGTGAGACTGGCCGTTTCAGAGCTGAGACTCGTCATGTCAGAGATGAGACTGTTCGTGTCAGAGCTGAGACTGGCCGTGTCAGAGCTGAGACATGCCGTGTCAGAGCTGAGACTCGTCATGTCAGAGCTGAGACTGGCCGTGTCGGAGCTGAGACATGCCGTGTCAGAGCTGAGACTGGTCGTGTCTGACATGAGACTGGCCGTGTCAGAGCTGAGATTCCCCCTGTCAGAGCAGAGACTGGCCGTGTCAGAGCTGAGTCTGACTGTGTCAGAGCTGAGACGGGCCGTGTCAGAGCTGAGAATGGCCGTGTCAGAGCTGAGATTGGCCGTGTCGGAGCTGAGACTCGTCCTGTCAGAACTGAGACGGGCCGAGGGAGAGCAGAGACTGGCCGTGTCGGAGCTGAGACTCACCGTGACAAAGCTGAGACTGGCCTTGGCGGAGCTGAGACTGGTCATGTCAGAGCTGAGACTGGCCGTATCAGAGCTGAGACTGGCCGTGTCAGAGCTGAGACTGGTCATGTCAGAGCTGAGACTGGCCGTATCAGAGCTGAGACTGGCCGGGTCAGAGCTGAGACTGGCCGTGTCAGAGCTGAGAATCGTTGAATCAGAGCTGAGACTGGCCGTGTCAGGGCTCAGAATCGTCGTATCAGGGCTGAGACTGGCCGTGTCAGAGCTGAGACTGGCCGTGTCAGAGCTGAGACTGGCCGTATCAGAGCTGAGACTGGCCGGGTCAGAGCTGAGACTGGCCGTGTCAGAGCTGAGAATCGTTGTGTCAGAGCTGAGACTGGCCGTGTCAGAGCTGAGAATCGTTGTGTCAGAGCTGAGACTGGCCGTGTCAGAGCTGAGACTGGCCGTGTCAGAGCTGAGACTCGTCGTGACAGCTGAGATTGGCCGTGTCGGAGCTGAGACTCGTCGTGTCAGAACTGAGACGGGCCGAGAGAGTGCAGAGACTGGCCGTGTCGGAGCTGAGACTCACCGTGACAAAGCTGAGACTGGCCTTGTCGTAGCTGACACTCGACCTTTCAGAGGTGAGACTCCCCGTGTCAGTCCTGCGACTGGCCGTGTCAGAGCTGAGACTGGCCGTTCCGGAGCTGAGACTGGCCGTGTCGGACCTGAGACTGGCCGTGTCAGAGCTGAGATTCGCCGTGTCAGAGCTGAGACTGGCCGTGTCAGAGCTGAGACAGGCCGTGTCAGAGCTGAGACTGGTCATGTCAGAGCTGACACTGGCCATATCAGAGCTGAGACTGGCCGTGTCAGAGCTGAGACTGGCCGTATCAGAGCTGAGACTGGTCGTGTCAGAGCTGAGATTGGCCGAGTCGGAGTTGAGACTGGCCGTGTCAGACCTGAGACTGGCCATGTCAGAGCTGAGAGTGGCCGTATCAGAGCTGAGACTGGCCGTGTCAGAGCTGAGATTGGCCGTGTCCGAGCTGAGACTGGCTGTGTCGGAGTTGAAACTCGTCGTGTCAGAGCTGAGATTGGCCGTGTCGGAGCTGAGACTCGTTGTGTCAGAACTGAGACGGGCCGAGACAGAGCAGAGACTAGCCGTGTCGGAACTGAGACACCGTGACAAAGCTGAGACTGGCCTTGTCGGAGCTGAGACTAGCAGTGTCGGAGCTGAGACTCGTCGTTTCAGAGGTGAGAATCCCCGTGTCAGACCTGCGACTGGCCGTGTCAGAGCTGAGATTGGACCCGTCAGAGATGAGACTCTCCATGTCAGAGATGAGACTCTCCATGTCAGAGGTGAGACTGGCCGTGTCGGAACTGAGACTCGTCATGTCAGAGCTGAGACTGGCCGTGTCAGAGCTGAGACTGGCCGTGTCAGAGTTGAGATTCGCCATGCCTGAGCTGAGACTGGCCGTGTCAGAGCTGAGACTCGCCGTGTCAGAGCTGAGACTTGCCGTTTCGGAGCTGAGAATCGTCGTGTCAGAGCTGAGACTCGCCGTATCAGAGCTGAGATTCGTCACGTCAGACTTGAGACTGGCCGTGTCGGACCTGAGACTGTCCGTGTCAGAGCTGAGATTCGCCGTGTCAGAACTGAGACTGGCCGTGGCAGAGCTGAGACTGGCCGCGTCAGAGCTGAGACTGGTCATGTCAGAGCTGAGACTGGCCGTGTCAGAGCTGAGACTAACCATGTCAGAGCTGAGACTGGCCGTATCAGAGCTGAGACTGGTCGTGTCAGAGCTGAGATTGGCCGTGTCAGAGCTGAGACCCTTTGTGTCAGAGCTGAGAATGGCCGTGTCGGAGTTGAGAATGGCCGTGTCAGACCTGAGACTCGTCGTGTCAGAGCTGAGATTGTCTGTGTCGGAGCTGAGACTCGTCGTGTCAGAACTGAGACGGGCCGAGAAAGAGCAGAGACTGGCCATGTCGGAGCTGAGACTGGTCCTGTCAGATCTGAGACTGGCAGTGTCAGAGCTGAGACTCACCGTGACAAAGCTGAGACTGGCCTTGGCGGAGCTGAGACTGGTCATGTCAGAGCTGAGACTGGCCGTGTCAGAGCTGAGACTGGCCGTGTCTGAGATGAGATTGGCCGTGTCAGAGCTGAGATTCCCCGTGACAGAGCAGAGACTGGCCGTGTCAGAGCTGAGTCTGACCGTGTCGGAGCTGAGACTGGCCGTGTCGGTGCTGAGACTCGTCATGTCAGAGCTGAGACTGGCCGTGTCAGAGCTGAGACTGGCCGTGTCAGAGCTGAGACTGGCCATGTCAGAGTTGAGATTCGCCATGTCTGAGCTGAGACTTGCCGTGTCAGAGCTGAGACTTGCTGTTTCGGAGCTGAGAATCGTCGTGTCAAAGCTGAGATTCGTCACGTCAGAGTTGAGACTGGCCGTGTTGGACCTGAGACTGGCCGTGTCAGAGCTGAGATTCGCCGTGTCAGAGCTGAGACTGGCCGTATCAGAGCTGAGACTGGCCGTGTCAGAGCTGAGACTGGCCGTGTCAGAGCTGAGACTGGTCATGTCAGAGCTGAGACTGGCCGTATCAGAGCTGAGACTGGCCGGGTCAGAGCTGAGACTGGCCGTATCAGAGCTGAGACTGGCCGTGTCAGAGCTGAGATTGGCCTTGGCGGAGCTGAGACTGGTCATGTCAGAGCTGAGACTGGCCGTGTCAGAGCTGAGACTGGTCATGTCAGAGCTGAGACTGGCCGTGTCATGGTTGAGATTCGCCATGTCTGAGCTGAGACTGGCGGTGTCAGAGCTGAGAGTCGCCGTGTCAGAGCTGATACTCGCCGTGTCAGAGATGAGATTCGTCACGTTAGAGCTGAGACTGGCCGTGTCGGACCTGAGACTGGCCGGTTCAGAGCTGAGATTCGCCGTGTCAGAGCTGAGACTGGCCGTGTCAGAGCTGAGACAGGCCGTGTCAAAGCTGAGACTGGTCATGTCAGAGCCGAGACTGGCCATATCAGAGCTGAGACTGGCCGTGTCAGAGCTGAGACTGGCCGTATCAGAGCTGAGACTGGTCGTGTCAGAGCTGAGATTGGCTGTGTCGGAGTTGAGACTGGCCGTGTCAGACCTGAGACTGGCCGTGTCAGAGCTGAGAGTGGCCGTATCAGAGCTGAGACTGGCCGTGTCAGAGCTGAGACTGGCCGTGTCAGAGCTGAGAGTGGCCGTATCAGAGCTGAGACTGGCCGTGTCAGAGCTGAGATTGGCCGTGTCCGAGCTGAGACTGGCTGTGTCGGAGTTGAAACTCGTCGTGTCAGAGCTGAGGTTGGCCGTGTCGGAGCTGAGACTCGTTGTGTCCGAACTGATATGAGCCGAGACAGAGCAGAGACTAGCCGTGTCGGAACTGAGACACCGTGACAAAGCTGAGACTGGCCTTGTCGGAGCTGAGACTAGCAGTGTCGGAGCTGAGACTCGTCGTTTCAGAGGTGAGAATCCCCGTGTCAGACCTGCGACTGGCCGTGTCAGAGCTGAGACTGGCCGTGTCAGAGCTGAGACTGCCGTGTCAGAGCTGAGACTGGCCGTGTCAGAGTTGAGATTCGCCATGTCTGAGCTGAGACTGGCCGTATCAGAGCTGAGACTGGCCGTGTCGGAGCTGAGATTCGTCACGTCAGAGTTGAGACTGGCCGTGTCGGACCTGAGACTGGCCGTGTCAGAGCTGAGATTCGCCGTGTCAGAGCTGAGACTGGCCGTGTCAGAGCTGAGACTCGCCGTGTCGGAGCTGAGACAGGTCACGTCAGAGCTGAGACTGGCCGTGGCAGAGCTGAGACTGGCCGCGTCAGAGCTGAGACTGGTCATGTCAGAGCTGAGACTGGCCGTGTCAGAGCTGAGACTCGCGATGTCAGAGCTGAGACTGTCCGTGTCAGAGCTGAGACTGGCCGTGTCAGAGCTGAGACTTGCCGTGTCGGAACTGAGACACCGTGACAAAGCTGAGACTGGCCTTGTCGGAGCTGAGACTAGCAGTGTGGGAGCTGAGACTCGTCGTTTCACAGGTGAGAATCCCCGTGTCAGACCTGCGACTGGCCGTGTCAGAGCTGAGATTGGACCCGTCAGAGATGAGAATCTCCATGTCAGAGATGAGACTCTCCATGTCAGAGGTGAGACTGGCCGTTTCAGAGCTGAGACTCGTCATGTCAGAGATGAGACTGTTCGTGTCAGAGCTGAGACTGGCCGTGTCAGAGCTGAGACATGCCGTGTCAGAGCTGAGACTCGTCATGTCAGAGCTGAGACTGGCCGTGTCGGAGCTGAGACATGCCGTGTCAGAGCTGAGACTGGTCGTGTCTGACATGAGACTGGCCGTGTCAGAGCTGAGATTCCCCCTGTCAGAGCAGAGACTGGCCGTGTCAGAGCTGAGTCTGACTGTGTCAGAGCTGAGACGGGCCGTGTCAGAGCTGAGAATGGCCGTGTCAGAGCTGAGATTGGCCGTGTCGGAGCTGAGACTCGTCCTGTCAGAACTGAGACGGGCCGAGGGAGAGCAGAGACTGGCCGTGTCGGAGCTGAGACTCACCGTGACAAAGCTGAGACTGGCCTTGGCGGAGCTGAGACTGGTCATGTCAGAGCTGAGACTGGCCGTATCAGAGCTGAGACTGGCCGTGTCAGAGCTGAGACTGGTCATGTCAGAGCTGAGACTGGCCGTATCAGAGCTGAGACTGGCCGGGTCAGAGCTGAGACTGGCCGTGTCAGAGCTGAGAATCGTTGTGTCAGAGCTGAGGCTGGCCGTGTCAGAGCTGAGAATCGTCGTGTCAGAGCTGAGACTGGCCGTGTCAGAGCTGAGACTCGTCATGTCAGAGCTGAGACTGGCCGTATCAGAGCTGAGACTGGCCGGGTCAGAGCTGAGACTGGCCGTGTCAGAGCTGAGAATCGTTGTGTCAGAGCTGAGACTGGCCGTGTCAGAGCTGAGAATCGTTGTGTCAGAGCTGAGACTGGCCGTGTCAGAGCTGAGACTGGCCGTGTCAGAGCTGAGACTCGTCGTGACAGCTGAGATTGGCCGTGTCGGAGCTGAGACTCGTCGTGTCAGAACTGAGACGGGCCGAGAGAGTGCAGAGACTGGCCGTGTCGGAGCTGAGACTCACCGTGACAAAGCTGAGACTGGCCTTGTCGTAGCTGACACTCGACCTTTCAGAGGTGAGACTCCCCGTGTCAGTCCTGCGACTGGCCGTGTCAGAGCTGAGACTGGCCGTTCCGGAGCTGAGACTGGCCGTGTCAGAGCTGTGACTGGCCATGTCAGAGTTGAGATTCGCCATGTCTGAGCTGAGACTCGCCGTGTCAGAGCTGAGACTTGCCGTTTCTGAGCTGAGATTCGCCGTGTCAGAGCTGAGACTGGCCGTGTCAGAGCTGAGAATGGCCATGTCCGAACTGAGACTGGCCATGTCAGAGCTGAGACTGGCGGTGTCAGAGCTGAGACTCGCCGTGTCAGAGCTGAGACTGGCCGTGTCAGAGTTGAAATTCGCCATGTCTGAGCTGAGACTGGCCGTGTCAGAGCTGAGACTGGCCGTGTCAGAGCTGAGACTCGCCGTATCAGAGCTGAGATTCGTCACGTCAGAGTTGAGACTGGCCGTGTCAGACCTGAGACTGGCCGTGTCAGAGCTGAGATTCACCGTGTCAGAGCTGAGACTGGCCGTGGCAGAGCTGAGACTGGCCGCGTCAGAGCTGAGACTGGTCATGTCAGAGCTGAGACTAACCGTGTCAGAGCTGAGACTGGCCGTGTCAGAGCTGAGACTGGCCGTATGAGAGCTGAGACTGGTCGTGTCAGAGCTGAGATTGGCCGTGTCAGTGCTGAGACTCGTTGTGTCAGAGCTGAACTGGCCGTGTCGGAGTTGAGACTGGCCGTGTCAGACCTGAGACTCGTCGTGTCAGAGCTGAGATTGGCCGTGTCGGAGATGAGACTCGTCGTGTTAGAACTGAGACGGGCCGAGAGAGAGCAGAGACTGGCCGTGTCTGAGCTGAGACTCAGCGTGACAAAGCTGAGACTGGCCTTGGCGGAGCTGAGATTGGTCATGTCAGAGCTGAGACTGGCCGTGTCAGTGCTGAGACTGGTCATATCAGAGCTGAGACTGGCCGTATCAGAGCTGAGACTGGCCGTGTCAGAGCTGAGACTGGCCGTGTCAGAGCTGAGACTGGTCATGTCAGAGCTGAGACTGGCCGTATCAGAGCTGAGACTGGCCGGGTCAGAGCTGAGACTGGCCGTGTCAGAGCTGAGATTGGCCGTGTCAGAGCTGAGACTCGTTGTGTCAGAGCTGAGACTGGCCGTGTCAGAGCTGAGATTGGTCGTGTCGGAGCTGAGACTCGTCGTGTCAGAACTGAGACGGGCCGAGAGAGAGCAGAGACTGGCCGTGTCGGAGCTGAGACTCAACGTGACAAAGCTGAGACTGGCCTTGTCGGAGCTGAGATTCGCCGTGTCAGAGCTGAGAATGGCCGTGTAAGAGCTGAGACTGGCCGTGTCAGAGCTGAGAATGGCCGTGTCAGAGCTGAGACTGGCCGTGTAAGAGCTGAGAATGGCCGTGTCAGAGCTGAGACTTGCCGTGTCAGAGCTGAGAATCGCCCTGTCAGAGCTGAGACTCACCGTGACAAAGCTGAGACTGGCCTTGTCGGAGCTGAGACTCGCCGTGTCAGAGCTGAGACTGGCCGTGTCAGAGCTGAGACTCGCTGTGTCAGAGCTGAGACTCGCCATGTCAGAGATGAGACTGGCTATGTCAGAGCTGAGACTGGCCATGTCTGAGCTGAGACTGGCCGTGTCTGAGCTGAGACTGGCCGTTTCAGAGCTTAGACTGGCCGCGTCAGAGCTGAGACTGGCCTTGTCAGAACTGAGACTGGCCGTGTCAGAGCTGAGACTCGCCGTGTCGGAGCTGAGACTGGCCATGTCAGAGCTGAGACTGGCCGTGTCAGAGCTGAGACTGGCCGTGTCCGAGCTGAGACTGGCTGTGTCAGAGCTGAAACTCGTCGTGTCAGAGCTGAGATTGGCCGTGTCGGAGCTGAGACTCGTTGTGTCAGAACTGAGACGGGCCGAAACAGAGCAGAGACTAGCCGTGTCAGAACTGAGACACCGTGACAAAGCTGAGACTGGTCTTGTCGGAGCTGAGACTAGCAGTGTCGGAGCTGAGACTCGTCGTTTCAGAGGTGAGAATCCCCGTGTCAGACCTGCGACTGGCCGTGTCAGAGCTGAGATTGGACCCGTCAGAGATGAGAATCTCCATGTCAGAGATGAGACTCTCCATGTCATGGTGAGACTGGCCGTTTCGGAGCTGAGACTCGCCGTGTCAGAGCTGAGACTGTTCGTGTCAGAGCTGAGACATGCCGTGTCAGAGCTGAGACTCGTAATGTCAGAGCTGAGACTGGCCGTGTCGGAGCTGAGACTGGCCGTATCGGAGCTGAGACTCGTCGTGTCAGAGCTGAGATTGGCCGTGTCGGAGTTGAGACTGGCCGTGTCAGACCTGAGACTGGCCGTGTCAGAGCTGAGAGTGGCCGTATCAGAGCTGAGACTGGCCGTGTCAGAGCTGAGATTGGCCGTGTCCGAGCTGAGACTGGCCGTGTCAGAGCTGAGACTGTTCGTGTCAGAGCTGAAACATGCCGTGTCAGAGCTGAGACTCGTCATGTCAGAGTTGAGACTGGCCGTGTCGGACCTGAGACTGGCCGTGTCAGAGCTGAGATTCGCCGTGTCAGAGCTGAGACTGGCCGTGGCAGAGCTGAGACTGGCCGTGTCAGAGCTGAGACTGGCCGTATCAGAGCTGAGACTGGTCATGTCAGAGCTGAGATTGGCCGTGTCAGTGCTGAGACTCGTTGTGTCAGAGCTGAGACTGGCCGTGTCAGAGCTGAGACTGGCCGTGTCGGAGTTGAGACTGGCCGTGTCAGACCTGAGACTCGTCGTGTCAGAGCTGAGATTGGCCGTGTCGGAGCTGAGACTCGTCGTGTCAGAACTGAGACGGGCCGAGAGAGAGCAGAGACTGGCCGTGTCGGAGATGAGACTCACCGTGACAAAGCTGAGACTGGCCTTGGCGGAGCTGAGATTGGTCATGTCAGAGCTGAGACTGGCCGTGTCAGAGCTGAGACTGGTCATGTCAGAGCTGAGACTGGCCGTGTCATGGTTGAGATTCGCCATGTCTGAGCTGAGACTGGCGGTGTCAGAGCTTAGACTCGCCGTGTCAGAGCTGAGACTCGCCGTGTCAGAGATGAGATTGGTCACGTTAGAGCTGAGACTGGCCGTGTCGGACCTGAGATTCGCCGTGTCAGAGCTGAGACTGGCCGTGGCAGAGCTGAGAATGGCCGTGTCAGAGCTGAGACTGGTCATGTCAGAGCTGAGACTGGCCGCGTCAGAGCTGAGACTTGTCATGTCAGAGCTGAGACTGGCCGCGTCAGAGCTGAGACTGGCCGTGGCAGAGCTGAGACTGGCCGCGTCAGAGCTGAGACTGGTCATGTCAGAGCTGAGACTGGCCGTGTCAGAGCTGAGACTCGCCATGTCAGAGCTGAGACTGGCCGTATCAGAGCTGAGAATGGTCGTGTCAGAGCTGAGATTGGCCGTGTCAGAGCTGAGACCCGTTGTGTCAGAGCTGAGAATGGCCGTGTCGGAGTTGAGAATGGCTGTGTCAGAGCTGAGACTCGTCGTGTCAGAGCTGAGATTGTCCGTGTCGGAGCTGAGACTCGTCGTGTCAGAACTGAGACGGGCCGAGAAAGAGCAGAGACTGGCCATGTCGGAGCTGAGACTGGTCCTGTCAGATCTGAGACTGGCAGTGTCAGAGCTGAGACTCACCGTGACAAAGCTGAGACTGGCCTTGGCGGAGCTGAGACTGGTCATGTCAGAGCTGAGACTGGCCGTGTCAGAGCTGAGACTGGTCATGTCAGAGCAGAGACTGGCAGTGTCAGAGCTGAGACTGGCCGTGTCTGAGCTGAGATTGGCCGTGTCAGAGCTTAGACTGGTTGTGTCAGAACTGAGACGGGCCGAGACAGAGCAAAGACTATCCGTGTCGGAACTGAGACACCGTGACAAAGCTGAGACTGGTCTTGTCGGAGCTGAGACTAGCAGTGTCGGAGCTGAGACTCGTCGTTTCAGAGGTGAGAATCCCCGTGTCAGACCTGCGACTGGCCGTGTCAGAGCTGAGATTGGACCCGTCAGAGATGAGACTCACCATGTCAGAGATGAGACTCTCCATGTCAGAGGTGAGACTGGCCGTTTCGGAGCTGAGACTCGCCGTGTCAGAGCTGAGACTGTTCGTGTCAGAGCTGAGACTGTTCGTTGCAGAGCTGAGACTGGCCGTGTCAGAGCTGAGACATGCCGTGTCAGAGCTGAGACTCGTCATGTCAGAGCTGAGACTGGCCGTGTCGGAGCTGAGACTGGCCGTGTCGGAACTGAGACTCGTCATGTCAGAGCTGAGACTGGCCGTGTCAGAGTTGAGACTGGCCGTGTCAGAGCTGAGATTGGCCGTGTCTGAGATGAGACTGGCTGTGTCGGTGCTGAGACTCGTCATGTCAGAGCTGAGACTGGCCGTGTCAGAGCTGAGACTGGCCATGTCAGAGTTGAGATTCGCCATGTCTGAGCTGAGCCTGGCCGTGTCAGAGCTGATAATCGTCGTGTCAAAGCTGAGATTCGTCACGTCAGAGTTGAGACTGGCCGTGTTGGACCTGAGACTGGCCGTGTCAGAGCTGAGATTCGCCGTGTCAGAGCTGAGACTGGCCGTGGCAGAGCTGAGACTGGCCGCGTCAGAGCTGAGACTGGTCATGTCAGAGCTGAGACTGGCCGTATCAGAGCTGAGACTGGCCGTGTCAGAGCTGAGACTGGCCGTATCAGAGCTGAGACTGGTCATGTCAGAGCTGAGATTGGCCGTGTCAGTGCTGAGACTCGTTGTGTCAGAGCTGAGACTGGCCGTGTCAGAGCTGAGACTGGCCGTGTCGGAGTTGAGACTGGCCGTGTCAGACCTGAGACTCGTCGTGTCAGAGCTGAGATTGGCCGTGTCGGAGCTGAGACTCGTCGTGTCAGAACTGAGACGGGCCGAGAGAGAGCAGAGACTGGCCGGGTCGGAGCTGAGACTCACCGTGACAAAGCTGAGACTGGCCTTGGCGGAGCTGAGATTGGTTATGTCAGAGCTGAGACTGGCCGTGTCAGAGCTGAGACTGGTCATGTCAGAGCTGAGACTGGCCGTGTCATGGTTGAGATTCGCCATGTCTGAGCTGAGACTGGCCGTGTCAGAGCTGAGACTCGCCGTGTCAGAGCTGAGACTCGCCGTGTCAGAGATGAGATTCGTCACGTTAGAGCTGAGACTGGCCGTGTCGGACCTGAGACTGGCCGTGTCAGAGCTGAGACAGGCCGTGTCAGAGCTGAGACTGGTCATGTCAGAGCTGAGACTGGCCATATCAGAGCTGAGACTGGCCGTGTCAGAGCTGAGACTGGCCGTATCAGAGCTGAGACTGGTCGTGTCAGAGCTGAGATTGGCCGTGTCGGAGTTGAGACTGGCCGTGTCAGACCTGAGACTGGCCGTGTCAGAGCTGAGAGTGGCCGTATCAGAGCTGAGACTGGCCGTGTCAGAGCTGAGATTGGCCATGTCTGATCTGATACTGGCCGTGTCTGAGCTGAGACTGGCCGTTTCAGAGCTTAGACTGGCCGCGTCAGAGCTGAGAGTGGCCTTGTCAGAACTGAGACTGGCCGTGTCAGAGCTGAGACTCGCCGTGTCGGAGCTGAGACTGGCCATGTCAGAGCTGAGACTGGCCGTGTCAGAGCTGAGACTGGCCGTGTCCGAGCTGAGACTGGCTGTGTCAGAGCTGAAACTCGTCGTGTCAGAGCTGAGATTGGCCGTGTCGGAGCTGAGACTCGTTGTGTCAGAACTGAGACGGGCCGAGACAGAGCAGAGACTAGCCGTGTCGGAACTGAGACACCGTGACAAAGCTGAGACTGGCCTTGTCGGAGCTGAGACTAGCAGTGTCGGAGCTGAGACTCGTCGTTTCAGAGGTGAGAATCCCCGTGTCAGACCTGCGACTGGCCGTGTCAGAGCTGAGATTGGACCCGTCAGAGATGAGAATCTCCATGTCAGAGATGAGACTCTCCATGTCATGGTGAGACTGGCCGTTTCGGAGCTGAGACTCGCCGTGTCAGAGCTGAGACTGTTCGTGTCAGAGCTGAGACATGCCGTGTCAGAGCTGAGACTCGTCATGTCAGAGCTGAGACTGGCCGTGTCGGAGCTGAGACTGGCCGTGTCGGAGCTGAGACTCGTCATGTCAGAGCTGAGACTGGCCGTGTCAGAGCTGAGACTGGCCGTGTCAGAGCTGAGACTGGCCGTGCCAGAGCTGAGACTGGCCGTGTCAGAGTTGAGATTCGCCATGTCTGAGCTGAGACTGGCCGTGCCAGAGCTGAGACTGGCCGTGTCAGAGCTGAGACTGGCCGTGTCAGAGTTGAGATTCGCCATGTCTGAGCTAAGACTGGCCGTGTCAGAGCTGAGACTCGCCGTGTCAGAGCTGAGATTCGTCACGTCAGAGTTGAGACTGGCCGTGTCGGACCGGAGACTGGCCGTGTCAGAGCTGAGATTCGCCGTGTCAGAGCTGAGACTGGCCGTGGCAGAGCTGAGACTGGCCGTGTCAGAGCTGAGACTGGTCATGTCAGAGCTGAGACTGGCCGCGTCAGAGCTGAGACTTGTCATGTCAGAGCTGAGACTGGCCGCGTCAGAGCTGAGACTGGCCGTGGCAGAGCTGAGACTGGCCGCGTCAGAGCTGAGACTGGTCATGTCAGAGCTGAGACTGGCCGTGTCAGAGCTGAGACTCGCCATGTCAGAGCTGAGACTGGCCGTATCAGAGCTGAGACTGGTCGTGTCAGAGCTGAGATTGGCCGTGTCAGAGCTGAGACCCGTTGTGTCAGAGCTGAGAATGGCCGTGTCGGAGTTGAGAATGGCCGTGTCAGACCTGAGACTCGTCGTGTCAGAGCTGAGATTGTCCGTGTCGGAGCTGAGACTCGTCGTGTCAGAACTGAGACGGGCCGAGAAAGAGCAGAGACTGGCCATGTCGGAGCTGAGACTGGTCCTGTCAGATCTGAGACTGGCAGTGTCAGAGCTGAGACTCACCGTGACAAAGCTGAGACTGGCCTTGGCGGAGCTGAGACTGGTCATGTCAGAGCTGAGACTGGCCGTGTCAGAGCTGAGACTGGTCATGTCAGAGCAGAGACTGGCCGTGTCAGAGCTGAGACTGGCCGTGTCTGAGCTGAGACTGGCCGTGTCAGAGCTTAGACTGGTTGTGTCAGAACTGAGACGGGCCGAGACAGAGCAAAGACTAGCCGTGTCGGAACTGAGACACCGTGACAAAGCTGAGACTGGTCTTGTCGGAGCTGAGACTAGCAGTGTCGGAGCTGAGACTCGTCGTTTCAGAGGTGAGAATCCCCGTGTCAGACCTGCGACTGGCCGTGTCAGAGCTGAGATTGGACCCGTCAGAGATGAGACTCACCATGTCAGAGATGAGACTCTCCATGTCAGAGGTGAGACAGGCCGTTTCGGAGCTGAGACTCGCCGTGTCACAGCTGAGACTGGTCGTGTCAGAGCTGAGACTGGCCGTGTCAGAGCTGAGACTGTTCGTGTCAGAGCTGAGACTGGCCGTGTCAGAGCTGAGACATGCCGTGTCAGAGCTGAGACTGGCCGTGTCAGAGCTGAGACTGGCCGTGTCGGAGCTGAGATTCGCCATGTCAGAGCTGAGAATGGCCGTGTCAGAGCTGAGACTGGCCGTGTCAGAGCTGAGAATGGCCATGTAAGAGCTGAGATTCGCCATGTCAGAGCTGAGAATGGCCATGTAAGAGCTGAGATTCGCCGTGTCAGAGCTGAGAATGGCCGTGTTGGACCTGAGACTGGCCGTGACAGAGCTGAGATTCGCCGTGTCAGAGCTGAGACTGGCCGTGGCAGAGCTGAGACTGGCCGCGTCAGAGCTGAGACTGGTCATGTCAGAGCTGAGACTGGCCGTATCAGAGCTGAGACTGGCCGTGTCAGAGCTGAGACTGGCCGTATCAGAGCTGAGACTGGTCATGTCAGAGCTGAGATTGGCCGTGTCAGTGCTGAGACTCGTTGTGTCAGAGCTGAGACTGGCCGTGTCAGAGCTGAGACTGGCCGTGTCGGAGTTGAGACTGGCCGTGTCAGACCTGAGACTCGTCGTGTCAGAGCTGAGATTGGCCGTGTCGGAGCTGAGACTCGTCGTGTCAGAACTGAGACGGGCCGAGAGAGAGCAGAGACTGGCCGTGTCGGAGCTGAGAATCACCGTGACAAAGCTGAGACTGGCCTTGGCGGAGCTGAGACTGGTCATGTCAGAGCTGAGACTGGCCGTGTCAGAGCTGAGACTGGTCATGTCAGAGCTGAGACTGGCCGTGTCATGGTTGAGATTCGCCATGTCTGAGCTGAGACTGGCGGTGTCAGAGCTGAGACTCGCCGTGTCAGAGCTGAGACTCGCCGTGTCAGAGATGAGATTCGTCACGTTAGAGCTGAGACTGGCCGTGTCGGACCTGAGACTGGCCGTGTCAGAGCTGAGATTCGCCGTGTCAGAGCTGAGACTGGCCGTGTCAGAGCTGAGACAGGCCGTGTCAGAGCTGAGACTGGTCATATCAGAGCTGAGACTGGCCATGTCAGAGCTGAGACTGGCCGTATCGGAGCTGAGACTGGTCGTGTCAGAGCTGAGATTGGCCGTGTCGGAGTTGAGACTGGCCGTGCCAGAGCTGAGGCTGGCCGTGTCAGAGTTGAGATTCGCCATGTCTGAGCTGAGACTGGCCGTGTCAGAGCTGAGACTCGCCGTGTCGGAGCTGAGACTCGTTGTGTCAGAACTGAGACGGGCCAAAACAGAGCAGAGACTAGCCGTGTCGGAACTGAGACACCGTGACAAAGCTGAGACTGGTCTTGTCGGAGCTGAGACTAGCAGTGTCGGAGCTGAGACTCGTCGTTTCAGAGGTGAGAATCCCCGTGTCAGACCTGCGACTGGCCGTGTGAGAGCTGAGATTGGACCCGTCAGAGATGAGAATCTCCATGTCAGAGATGAGACTCTCCATGTCAGAGGTGAGACTGGCCGTTTCGGAGCTGAGACTCGCCGTGTCAGAGCTGAGAATGTTCGTGTCAGAGCTGAGACATGCCGTGTCAGAGCTGAGACTCGTCATGTCAGAGCTGAGACTGGCCGTGTCAGAGCTGAGACTGGCCGTGTCAGAGCTGAGACTGGCCGTGCCAGAGCTGAGACTGGCCGTGTCAGAGTTGAGATTCGCCATGTCTGAGCTGAGACTGGCCGTGTCAGAGCTGAGACTCGCCGTGTCAGAGCTGAGATTCGTCACGTCAGAGTTGAGACTGGCCGTGTCGGACCTGAGACTGGCCGTGTCAGAGCTGAGATTCGCCGTGTCAGAGCTGAGACTGGCCGTGGCAGAGCTGAGACTGGCCGTGTCAGAGCTGAGACTGGTCATGTCAGAGCTGAGACTGGCCGCGTCAGAGCTGAGACTTGTCATGTCAGAGCTGAGACTGGCCGCGTCAGAGCTGAGACTGGCCGTGGCAGAGCTGAGACTGGCCGCGTCAGAGCTGAGACTGGTCATGTCAGAGCTGAGACTGGCCGTGTCAGAGCTGAGACTCGCCATGTCAGAGCTGAGACTGGCCGTATCAGAGCTGAGACTGGTCGTGTCAGAGCTGAGATTGGCCGTGTCAGAGCTGAGACCCGTTGTGTCAGAGCTGAGAATGGCCGTGTCGGAGTTGAGAATGGCCGTGTCAGACCTGAGACTCGTCGTGTCAGAGCTGAGATTGTCCGTGTCGGAGCTGAGACTCGTCGTGTCAGAACTGAGACGGGCCGAGAAAGAGCAGAGACTGGCCATGTCGGAGCTGAGACTGGTCCTGTCAGATCTGAGACAGGCAGTGTCAGAGCTGAGACTCACCGTGACAAAGCTGAGACTGGCCTTGGCGGAGCTGAGACTGGTCATGTCAGAGCTGAGACTGGCCGTGTCAGAGCTGAGACTGGTCATGTCAGAGCAGAGACTGGCAGTGTCAGAGATGAGACTGGCCGTGTCTGAGCTGAGACTGGCCGTGTCAGAGCTTAGACTGGTTGTGTCAGAACTGAGACGGGCCGAGACAGAGCAAAGACTAGCCGTGTCGGAACTGAGACACCGTGACAAAGCTGAGACTGGTCTTGTCGGAGCTGAGACTAGCAGTGTCGGAGCTGAGACTCGTCGTTTCAGAGGTGAGAATCCCCGTGTCAGACCTACGACTGGCCGTGTCAGAGCTGAGATTGGACCCGTCAGAGATGAGACTCACCATGTCAGAGATGAGACTCTCCATGTCAGAGGTGAGACTGGCCGTTTCGGAGCTGAGACTCGCCGTGTCAGAGCTGAGACTGTTCGTGTCAGAGCTGAGACTGGCCGTGTCAGAGCTGAGACATGCCGTGTCAGAGCTGAGACTGGCCGTGTCAGAGCTGAGACTGGCCATATGAGAGCTGAGACTGGCCGTGTCGGAGCTGAGACTGGCCGTGTCGGAGCTGAGACTCGTCATGTCAGAGCTGAGACTGGCCGTGTCAGAGCTGAGATTGGCCGTGTCTGAGATGAGACTGGTTGTGTCGGTGCTGAGACTCGTCATGTCAGAGCTGAGACTGGCCGTGTCAGAGCTGAGACTGGCCATGTCAGAGTTGAGATTCGCCATGTCTGAGCTGAGACTGGCCGTGTCAGAGCTGAGACTTGCCGTGTCAGAGCTGAGACTGGCCGTGTCAGAGCTGAGACTCGCAGTGTCAGAGCTGAGACTTGCCGTTTCGGAGCTGATAATCGTCGTGTCAAAGCTGAGATTCGTCACGTCAGAGTTGAGACTGGCCGTGTTGGACCTGAGACTGGCCGTGACAGAGCTGAGATTCGCCGTGTCAGAGCTGAGACTGGCCGTGGCAGAGCTGAGACTGGTCATGTCAGAGCTGAGACTGGCCGTATCAGAGCTGAGACTGGCCGTGTCAGAGCTGAGACTGGCCGTATCAGAGCTGAGACTGGTCATGTCAGAGCTGAGATTGGCCGTGTCAGTGCTGAGACTCGTTGTGTCAGAGCTGAGACTGGCCGTGTCAGAGCTGAGACTGGCCGTGTCGGAGTTGAGACTGGCCGTGTCAGACCTGAGACTCGTCGTGTCAGAGCTGAGATTGGCCGTGTCGGAGCTGAGACTCGTCGTGTCAGAACTGAGACGGGCCGAGAGAGAGCAGAGACTGGCCGTGTCGGAGCTGAGACTCACCGTGACAAAGCTGAGACTGGCCTTGGCGGAGCTGAGACTGGTCATGTCAGAGCTGAGACTGGCCGTGTCAGAGCTGAGACTGGTCATGTCAGAGCTGAGACTGGCCGTGTCATGGTTGAGATTCGCCATGTCTGAGCTGAGACTGGCGGTGTCAGAGATGAGACTCGCCGTGTGAGAGCTGAGACTCGCCGTGTCAGAGATGAGATTCGTCACGTTAGAGCTGAGACTGGCCGTGTCGGACCTGAGACTGGCCGTGTCAGAGCTGAGATTCGCCGTGTCAGAGCTGACACTGGCCGTGTCAGAGCTGAGACAGGCCGTGTCAGAGCTGAGACTGGTCATGTCAGAGCTGAGACTGGCCATATCAGAGCTGAGACTGGCCGTGTCAGAGCTGAGACTGGCCGTATCGGAGCTGAGACTGGTCGTGTCAGAGCTGAGATTGGCCGTGTCGGAGTTGAGACTGGCCGTGTCAGACCTGAGACTGGCCGTGTCAGAGCTGAGAGTGGCCGTATCAGAGCTGAGACTGGCCGTGTCAGAGCTGAGATTGGCCGTGTCCGAGCTGAGACTGGCTGTGTCGGAGTTGAAACTCGTCGTGTCAGAGCTGAGATTGGCCATGTCGGAGCTGAGACTCGTTGTGTCAGAACTGATATGGGCCGAGACAGAGCAGAGACTAGCCGTGTCGGAACTGAGACACCGTGACAAAGCTGAGACTGGTCTTGTCGGAGCTGAGACTAGCAGTGTCGGAGCTGAGACTCGTCGTTTCAGAGGTGAGAATCCCCGTGTCAGACCTACGACTGGCCGTGTCAGAGCTGAGATTGGACCCGTCAGAGATGAGAATCTCCATGTCAGAGATGAGACTCTCCATGTCAGAGGTGAGACTGGCCGTTTCGGAGCTGAGACTGTTCGTGTCAGAGCTGAGACTGTTCGTGTCAGAGCTGAGACTGGCCGTGTCAGAGCTGAGACTGGCCGTGTCGGAGCTGAGACTGGCCGTGTCAGAGCTGAGACTCGTCATGTCAGAGCTGAGACTGGCCGTGTCGGAGCTGAGACTGGCCGTGTCGGAGCTGAGACTCGTCATGTCAGAGCTGAGACTGGCCGTGTCAGAGCTGAGACTGGCCGTGTCAGAGCTGAGATTGGCCGTGTCTGAGATGAGAGTGGTTGTGTCGGTGCTGAGACTCGTCATGTCAGAGCTGAGACTGGCCGTGTCAGAGCTGAGATTCGCCATGTCTGAGCTGAGACTGGCCGTGTCAGAGCTGAGACTTGCCGTGTCAGAGCTGAGACTGGCCGTGTCAGAGCTGAGACTCGCCGTGTCAGAGCTGAGACTTGCCGTTTCGGAGCTGATAATCGTCGTGTCAAAGCTGAGATTCGTCACGTCAGAGTTGAGACTGGCCGTGTTGGACCTGAGACTGGCCGTGACAGAGCTGAGATTCGCCGTGTCAGAGCTGAGACTGGCCGTGGCAGAGCTGAGACTGGCCGCGTCAGAGCTGAGACTGGTCATGTCAGAGCTGAGACTGGCCGTTTCAGAGCTGAGACTGGCCGTGTCAGAGCTGAGACTGGCCGTATCAGAGCTGAGACTGGTCATGTCAGAGCTGAGATTGGCCGTGTCAGTGCTGAGACTCGTTGTGTCAGAGCTGAGACTGGCCGTGTCAGAGCTGAGACTGGCCGTGTCGGAGTTGAGACTGGCCGTGTCAGACCTGAGACTCGTCGTGTCAGAGCTGAGATTGGCCGTGTCGGAGCTGAGACTCGTCGTGTCTGAACTGAGACGGGCCGAGAGAGAGCAGAGACTGGCCGTGTCGGAGCTGAGACTCACCGTGACAAAGCTGAGACTGGCCTTGGCGGAGCTGAGACTGGTCATGTCAGAGCTGAGACTGGCCGTGTCAGAGCTGAGACTGGTCATGTCAGAGCTGAGACTGGCCGTGTCATGGTTGAGATTCGCCATGTCTGAGCTGAGACTGGCGGTGTCAGAGATGAGACTCGCCGTGTGAGAGCTGAGACTCGCCGTGTCAGAGATGAGATTCGTCACGTTAGAGCTGAGACTGGCCGTGTCGGACCTGAGACTGGCCGTGTCAGAGCTGAGATTCGCCGTGTCAGAGCTGACACTGGCCGTGTCAGAGCTGAGACAGGCCGTGTCAGAGCTGAGACTGGTCATGTCAGAGCTGAGACTGGCCATATCAGAGCTGAGACTGGCCGTGTCAGAGCTGAGACTGGCCGTATCGGAGCTGAGACTGGTCGTGTCAGAGCTGAGATTTGCCGTGTCGGAGTTGAGACTGGCCGTGTCAGACCTGAGACTGGCCGTGTCAGAGCTGAGAGTGGCCGTATCAGAGCTGAGACTGGCCGTGTCAGAGCTGAGATTGGCCGTGTCCGAGCTGAGACTGGCTGTGTCGGAGTTGAAACTCGTCGTGTCAGAGCTGAGATTGGCCATGTCGGAGCTGAGACTCGTAGTGTCAGAACTGATATGGGCCGAGACAGAGCAGAGACTAGCCGTGTCGGAACTGAGACACCGTGACAAAGCTGAGACTGGTCTTGTCGGAGCTGAGACTAGCAGTGTCGGAGCTGAGACTCGTCGTTTCAGAGGTGAGAATCCCCGTGTCAGACCTACGACTGGCCGTGTCAGAGCTGAGATTGGACCCGTCAGAGATGAGACTCACCATGTCAGAGATGAGACTCTCCATGTCAGAGGTGAGACTGGCCGTTTCAGAGCTGAGACTCGCCGTGTCAGAGCTGAGACTGTTCGTGTCAGAGCTGAGACTGGCCGTGTCAGAGCTGAGACATGCCGTGTCAGAGCTGAGACTCGTCATGTCAGAGCTGAGACTGGCCGTGTCGGAGCTGAGACTGGCCGTGTCGGAGCTGAGACTCGTCATGTCAGAGCTGAGACTGGCCGTGTCAGAGCTGAGACTGGCCGTGTCAGAGCTGAGATTGGCCGTGTCTGAGATGAGACTGGTTGTGTCGGTGCTGAGACTCGTCATGTCAGAGCTGAGAATGGCCGTGTCAGAGCTGAGATTCGCCATGTCTGAGCTGAGACTGGCCGTGTCAGAGCTGAGACTTGCCGTGTCAGAGCTGAGACTGGCCGTGTCAGAGCTGAGACTCGCCGTGTCAGAGCTGAGACTTGCCGTTTCGGAGCTGATAATCGTCGTGTCAAAGCTGAGATTCGTCACGTCAGAGTTGAGACTGGCCGTGTTGGACCTGAGACTGGCCGTGACAGAGCTGAGATTCGCCGTGTCAGAGCTGAGACTGGCCGTGGCAGAGCTGAGACTGGCCGCGTCAGAGCTGAGACTGGTCATGTCAGAGCTGAGACTGGCCGTATCAGAGCTGAGACTGGCCGTGTCAGAGCTGAGACTGGCCGTATCAGAGCTGAGACTGGTCATGTCAGAGCTGAGATTGGCCGTGTCAGTGCTGAGACTCGTTGTGTCAGAGCTGAGACTGGCCGTGTCAGAGCTGAGACTGGCCGTGTCGGAGTTGAGACTGGCCGTGTCAGACCTGAGACTCGTCGTGTCAGAGCTGAGATTGGCCGTGTCGGAGCTGAGACTCGTCGTGTCAGAACTGAGACGGGCCGAGAGAGAGCAGAGACTGGCCGTGTCGGAGCTGAGACTCACCGTGACAAAGCTGAGACTGGCCTTGGCGGAGCTGAGACTGGTCATGTCAGAGCTGAGACTGGCCGTGTCAGAGCTGAGACTGGTCATGTCAGAGCTGAGACTGGCCGTGTCATGGTTGAGATTCGCCATGTCTGAGCTGAGACTGGCGGTGTCAGAGCTGAGACTCGCCGTGTCAGAGCTGAGACTCGCCGTGTCAGAGATGAGATTCGTCACGTTAGAGCTGAGACGGGCCGTGTCGGACCTGAGACTGGCCGTGTCAGAGCTGAGATTCGCCGTGTCAGAGCTGACACTGGCCGTGTCAGAGCTGAGACAGGCCGTGTCAGAGCTGAGACTGGTCATATCAGAGCTGAGACTGGCCGTGTCAGAGCTGAGACTGGCCGTATCGGAGCTGAGACTGGTCGTGTCAGAGCTGAGATTGGCCGTGTCGGAGTTGAGACTGGCCGTGTCAGAGCTGAGACTGGCCGTGTCAGAGTTGAGATTCGCCATGTCTGAGCTGAGACTGGCCGTGTCAGAGCTGAGACTCGCCGTGTCGGAGCTGAGACTCGTTGTGTCAGAACTGAGACGGGCCAAAACAGAGCAGAGACTAGCCGTGTCGGAACTGAGACACCGTGACAAAGCTGAGACTGGTCTTGTCGGAGCTGAGACTAGCAGTGTCGGAGCTGAGACTCGTCGTTTCAGAGGTGAGAATCCCCGTGTCAGACCTGCGACTGGCCGTGTCAGAGCTGAGATTGGACCCGTCAGAGATGAGAATCTCCATGTCAGAGATGAGACTCTCCATGTCATGGTGAGACTGGCCGTTTCGGAGCTGAGACTCGCCGTGTCAGAGCTGAGACTGTTCGTGTCAGAGCTGAGACATGCCGTGTCAGAGCTGAGACTCGTCATGTCAGAGCTGAGACTGGCCGTGTCAGAGCTGAGACTGGCCGTGTCAGCGCTGAGACTGGCCGTGCCAGAGCTGAGACTGGCCGTGTCAGAGTTGAGATTCGCCATGTCTGAGCTGAGACTGGCCGTGTCAGAGCTGAGACTCGCCGTGTCAGAGCTGAGACTCTCCATGTCAGAGTTGAGACTGGCCGTGTCAGAGCTGAGACTGGCCGTGTCAGAGCTGAGACTCGCCGTGTCAGAGCTGAGACTGGCCGTGGCAGAGCTGAGACTGGCCGTGTCAGAGCTGAGACTGGTCATGTCAGAGCTGAGACTGGCCGCGTCAGAGCTGAGACTTGTCATGTCAGAGCTGAGACTGGCCGCGTCAGAGCTGAGACTGGCCGTGGCAGAGCTGAGACTGGCCGCGTCAGAGCTGAGACTGGTCATGTCAGAGCTGAGACTGGCCGTGTCAGAGCTGAGACTCGCCATGTCAGAGCTGAGACTGGCCGTATCAGAGCTGAGACTGGTCGTGTCAGAGCTGAGATTGGCCGTGTCAGAGCTGAGACCCGTTGTGTCAGAGCTGAGAATGGCCGTGTCGGAGTTGAGAATGGCCGTGTCAGACCTGAGACTCGTCGTGTCAGAGCTGAGATTGTCCGTGTCGGAGCTGAGACTCGTCGTGTCAGAACTGAGACGGGCCGAGAAAGAGCAGAGACTGGCCATGTCGGAGCTGAGACTGGTCCTGTCAGATCTGAGACTGGCAGTGTCAGAGCTGAGACTCACCGTGACAAAGCTGAGACTGGCCTTGGCGGAGCTGAGACTGGTCATGTCAGAGCTGAGACTGGCCGTGTCAGAGCTGAGACTGGTCATGTCAGAGCAGAGACTGGCAGTGTCAGAGCTGAGACTGGCCGTGTCTGAGCTGAGACTGGCCGTGTCAGAGCTTAGACTGGTTGTGTCAGAACGGAGACGGGCCGAGACAGAGCAAAGACTAGCCGTGTCGGAACTGAGACACCGTGACAAAGCTGAGACTGGTCTTGTCGGAGCTGAGAGTAGCAGTGTCGGAGCTGAGACTCGTCGTTTCAGAGGTGAGAATCCCCGTGTCAGACCTACGACTGGCCGTGTCAGAGCTGAGATTGGACCCGTCAGAGATGAGACTCACCATGTCAGAGATGAGACTCTCCATGTCATGGTGAGACTGGCCGTTTCGGAGCTGAGACTCGCCGTGTCAGAGCTGAGACTGTTCGTGTCAGAGCTGTGACTGGCCGTGTCAGAGCTGAGACATGCCGTGTCAGAGCTGAGACTCGTCATGTCAGAGCTGAGACTGGCCGTGTCGGAGCTGAGACTGGCCGTGTCGGAGCTGAGACTCGTCATGTCAGAGCTGAGACTGGCCGTGTCAGAGCTGAGACTGGCCGTGTCAGAGCTGAGATTGGCCGTGTCTGAGATGAGACTGGTTGTGTCGGTGCTGAGACTCGTCATGTCAGAGCTGAGACTGGCTGTGTCAGAGCTTAGACTGGCCATGTCAGAGTTGAGATTCGCCATGTCTGAGCTGAGACTGGCCGTGTCAGAGCTGAGACTTGCCGTGTCAGAGCTGAGACTGGCCGTGTCAGAGCTGAGACTCGCCGTGTCAGAGCTGAGACTTGCCGTTTCGGAGCTGATAATCGTCGTGTCAAAGCTGAGATTCGTCACGTCAGAGTTGAGACTGGCCGTGTTGGACCTGAGACTGGCCGTGACAGAGCTGAGATTCGCCGTGTCAGAGCTGAGACTGGCCGTGGCAGAGATGAGACTGGTCATGTCAGAGCTGAGACTGGCCATATCAGAGCTGAGACTGGCCGTGTCAGAGCTGAGACTGGCCGTATCAGAGCTGAGACTGGTCATGTCAGAGCTGAGATTGGCCGTGTCAGTGCTGAGAATCGTTGTGTCAGAGCTGAGACTGGCCGTGTCAGAGCTGAGACTGGCCGTGTCGGAGTTGAGACTGGCCGTGTCAGACCTGAGACTCGTCGTGTCAGAGCTGAGATTGGCCGTGTCGGAGCTGAGACTCGTCGTGTCAGAACTGAGACGGGCCGAGAGAGAGCAGAGACTGGCCGTGTCGGAGCTGAGACTCACCGTGACAAAGCTGAGACTGGCCTTGGCGGAGCTGAGACTGGTCATGTCAGAGCTGAGACTGGCCGTGTCAGAGCTGAGACTGGTCATGTCAGAGCTGAGACTGGCCGTGTCATGGTTGAGATTCGCCATGTCTGAGCTGAGACTGGCGGTGTCAGAGATGAGACTCGCCGTGTGAGAGCTGAGACTCGCCGTGTCAGAGATGAGATTCGTCATGTTAGAGCTGAGACTGGCCGTGTCGGACCTGAGACTGGCCGTGTCAGAGCTGAGATTCGCCGTGTCAGAGCTGACACTGGCAGTGTCAGAGCTGAGACAGGCCGTGTCAGAGCAGAGACTGGTCATGTCAGAGCTGAGACTGGCCATATCAGAGCTGAGACTGGCCGTGTCAGAGCTGAGACAAGCCGTATCGGAGCTGAGACTGGTCGTGTCAGAGCTGAGATTGGCCGTGTCGGAGTTGAGACTGGCCGTGTCAGACCTGAGACTGGCCGTGTCAGAGCTGAGAGTGGCCGTATCAGAGCTGAGACTGGCCGTGACAGAGCTGAGATTGGCCGTGTCCGAGCTGAGACTGGCTGTGTCGGAGTTGAAACTCGTCGTGTCAGAGCTGAGATTGGCCATGTCGGAGCTGAGACTCGTTGTGTCAGAACTGATATGGGCCGAGACAGAGCAGAGACTAGCCGTGTCGGAACTGAGACACCGTGACAAAGCTGAGACTGGCCTTGTCGGAGCTGAGACTAGCAGTGTCGGAGCTGAGACTCGTCGTTTCAGAGGTGAGAATCCCCGTGTCAGACCTGCGACTGGCCGTGTCAGAGCTGAGATTGGACCCGTCAGAGATGAGAATCTCCATGTCAGAGATGAGACTCTCCATGTCAGAGGTGAGACTGGCCGTTTCGGAGCTGAGACTCGCCGTGTCAGAGCTGAGACTGTTCGTGTCAGAGCTGAAACATGCCGTGTCAGAGCTGAGACTCGTCATGTCAGAGCTGAGACTGGCCGTGTCGGAGCTGAGACTCGTCATGTCAGAGTTGAGACTGGCCGTGTCGGACCTAAGACTGGCCGTGTCAGAGCTGAGATTCGCCGTGTCAGAGCTGAGACTGGCCGTGGCAGAGCTGAGACTGGCCGTGTCAGAGCTGAGACTGGCCGTATCAGAGCTGAGACTGGTCATGTCAGAGCTGAGATTGGCCGTGTCAGTGCTGAGACTCGTTGTGTCAGAGCTGAGACTGGCCGTGTCAGAGCTGAGACTGGCCGTGTCGGAGTTGAGACTGGCCGTGTCAGACCTGAGACTCGTCGTGTCAGAGCTGAGATTGGCCGTGTCGGAGCTGAGACTCGTCGTGTCAGAACTGAGACGGGCCGAGAGAGAGCAGAGACTGGCCGTGTCGGAGCTGAGACTCACCGTGACAAAGCTGAGACTGGCCTTGGCGGAGCTGAGATTGGTCATGTCAGAGCTGAGACTGGCCGTGTCTGAGCTGAGACTGGTCATGTCAGAGCTGAGACTGGCCGTGTCATGGTTGAGATTCGCCATGTCTGAGCTGAGACTGGCGGTGTCAGAGCTGAGACTGGCCGTATCAGAGCTGAGACTGGCCGTGTCAGTGCTGAGACTGGCCGTGTCAGAGATGAGATTCGTCACGTTAGAGCTGAGACTGGCCGTGTCAGAGATGAGATTCGTCACGTTAGAGCTGAGACTGGCCGTGTCGGACCTGAGACTGGCCGTGTCAGAGCTGAGATTCGCCGTGTCAGAGCTGAGACTGGCCGTGTCAGAGCTGAGACTGGCCGTGTCAGAGCTGAGACAGGCCGTGTCAGAGCTGAGACTGGTCATGTCAGAGCTGAGACTGGCCATATCAGAGCTGAGACTGGCCGTGTCAGAGCTGAGACTGGCCGTATCAGAGCTGAGACTGGTCGTGTCAGAGCTGAGATTGGCCGTGTCGGAGTTGAGACTGGCCGTGTCAGACCTGAGACTGGCCGTGTCAGAGCTGAGAGTGGCCGTATCAGAGCTGAGACTGGCCGTGTCAGAGCTGAGATTGGCCATGTCTGAGCTGATACTGGCCGTGTCTGAGCTGAGACTAGCCGTGTCAGAGCTGAGACTGGCCGTGTCAGACCTGAGACTGGCCGTGTCGGAGTTGAGACTGGCCGTGTCAGACCTGAGACTCGTCGTGTCAGAGCTGAGATTGGCCGTGTCGGAGCTGAGACTCGTCGTGTCAGAACTGAGACGGGCCGAGAGAGAGCAGAGACTGGCCGTGTCGGAGCTGAGACTCACCGTGACAAAGCTGAGACTGGCCTTGGCGGAGCTGAGATTGGTCATGTCAGAGCTGAGACTGGCCGTGTCAGAGCTGAGACTGGTCATGTCAGAGCTGAGACTGGCCGTGTCATGGTTGAGATTCGCCATGTCTGAGCTGAGACTGGCGGTGTCAGAGCTGAGACTCGCCGTGTCAGAGCTGAGACTCGCCGTGTCAGAGATGAAATTCGTCACGTTAGAGCTGAGACTGGCCGTGTCGGACCTGAGACTGGCCGTGTCAGAGCTGAGATTCGCCGTGTCAGAGCTGAGACTGGCCGTGTCAGAGCTGAGACTGGCCGTGTCAGAGCTGAGACAGGCCGTGTCAGAGCTGAGACTGGTCATGTCAGAGCTGAGACTGGCCATATCAGAGCTGAGACTGGCCGTGTCAGAGCTGAGACTGGCCGTATCAGAGCTGAGACTGGTCGTGTCAGAGCTGAGATTGGCCGTGTCGGAGTTGAGACTGGCCGTGTCAGACCTGAGACTGGCCGTGTCAGAGCTGAGAGTGGCCGTATCAGAGCTGAGACTGGCCGTGTCAGAGCTGAGATTGGCCATGTCTGAGCTGATACTGGCCGTGTCTGAGCTGAGACTAGCCGTGTCAGAGCTGAGACTGGCCGTGTCAGTGCTGAGACTGGCCGTGTCAGAGCTGAGACTGGCCGTGTCAGTGCTGAGACTGGCCGTGTCAGAGCTGAGACTGGCCGTGACAGAGATGAGTCTGGCCGTGTCAGAGCTGAGGCTGGCCGTGTCAGAGCTGAGACTGACCATGTCAGAGCTGAGACTGGTCATGTCAGAGCTGAGACTGGCCGTGTCAGAGCTGAGACTGGTCATGTCAGAGCTGAGATTGGCCGTGTCATGGTTGAGATTCGCCATGTCTGAGCTGAGACTGGCGGTGTCAGAGCTGAGACTCGCCGTGTCAGAGCTGAGACTCGCCGTGTCAGAGATGAGATTCGTCACGTTAGAGCTGAGACTGGCCGTGTCGGACCTGAGACTGGCCGTGTCAGAGCTGAGATTCGCCGTGTCAGAGCTGAGACTGGCCGTGTCAGAGCTGAGACTGGCCGTGTCAGAGCTGAGACAGGCCGTGTCAGAGCTGAGACTGGTCATGTCAGAGCTGAGACTGGCCATATCAGAGCTGAGACTGGCCGTGTCAGAGCTGAGACTGGCCGTATCAGAGCTGAGACTGGTCGTGTCAGAGCTGAGATTGGCCGTGTCGGAGTTGAGACTGGCCGTGTCAGACCTGAGACTGGCCGTGTCAGAGCTGAGAGTGGCCGTATCAGAGCTGAGACTGGCCGTGTCAGAGCTGAGATTGGCCATGTCTGAGCTGATACTGGCCGTGTCTGAGCTGAGACTGGCCGTTTCAGAGCTTAGACTGGCCGCGTCAGAGCTGAGACTGGCCTTTTCAGAACTGAGACTGGCCGTGTCAGAGCTGAGACTCGCCGTGTCGGAGCTGAGACTGGCCATGTCAGAGCTGAGACTGGCCGTGTCAGAGCTGAGACTGGCTGTGTCCGAGCTGAGACTGGCTGTGTCAGAGCTGAAACTCGTCGTGTCAGAGCTGAGATTGGCCGTGTCGGAGCTGAGACTCGTTGTGTCAGAACTGAGACGGGCCAAAACAGAGCAGAGACTAGCCGTGTCGGAACTGAGACACCGTGACAAAGCTGAGACTGGTCTTGTCGGAGCTGAGACTAGCAGTGTCGGAGCTGAGACTCGTCGTTTCAGAGGTGAGAATCCCCGTGTCAGACCTGCGACTGGCCGTGTCAGAGCTGAGATTGGACCCGTCAGAGATGAGAATCTCCATGTCAGAGATGAGACTCTCCATGTCATGGTGAGACTGGCCGTTTCGGAGCTGACTCGCCGTGTCAGAGCTGAGACTCTTCGTGTCAGAGCTGAGACATGCCGTGTCAGAGCTGAGACTCGTCATGTCAGAGCTGAGACTGGCCGTGTCGGAGCTGAGACTGGCCGTGTCGGAGCTGAGACTCGTCATGTCAGAGCTGAGACTGGCCGTGTCAGAGCTGAGACTGGCCGTGTCAGAGCTGAGACTGGCCGTGCCAGAGCTGTGACTGGCCGTGTCAGAGTTGAGATTCGCCATGTCTGAGCTGAGACTGGCCGTGTCAGAGCTGAGACTGGCCGTGTCAGAGCTGAGACTCGCCGTGTCAGAGCTGAGATTCGTCACGTCAGAGTTGAGACTGGCCGTGTCGGACCTGAGACTGGCCGTGTCAGAGCTGAGATTCGCCGTGTCAGAGCTGAGACTGGCCGTGGCAGAGCTGAGACTGGCCGTGTCAGAGCTGAGACTGGTCATGTCAGAGCTGAGACTGGCCGCGTCAGAGCTGAGACTGGCCGCGTCAGAGCTGAGACTGGCCGTGGCAGAGCTGAGACTGGCCGCGTCAGAGCTGAGACTGGTCATGTCAGAGCTGAGACTGGCCGTGTCAGAGCTGAGACTCGCCATGTCAGAGCTGAGACTGGCCGTATCAGAGCTGAGACTGGTCGTGTCAGAGCTGAGATTGGCCGTGTCAGAGCTGAGACCCGTTGTGTCAGAGCTGAGAATGGCCGTGTCGGAGTTGAGAATGGCCGTGTCAGACCTGAGACTCGTCGTGTCAGAGCTGAGATTGTCCGTGTCGGAGCTGAGACTCGTCATGTCAGAACTGAGACGGGCCGAGAAAGAGCAGAGACTGGCCATGTCGGAGCTGAGACTGGTCCTGTCAGATCTGAGACAGGCAGTGTCAGAGCTGAGACTCACCGTGACAAAGCTGAGACTGGCCTTGGCGGAGCTGAGACTGGTCATGTCAGAGCTGAGACTGGCCGTGTCAGAGCTGAGACTGGTCATGTCAGAGCAGAGACTGGCAGTGTCAGAGATGAGACTGGCCGTGTCTGAGCTGAGACTGGCCGTGTCAGAGCTTAGACTGGTTGTGTCAGAACTGAGACGGGCCGAGACAGAGCAAAGACTAGCCGTGTCGGAACTGAGACACCGTGACAAAGCTGAGACTGGTCTTGTCGGAGCTGAGACTAGCAGTGTCGGAGCTGAGACTCGTCGTTTCAGAGGTGAGAATCCCCGTGTCAGACCTACGACTGGCCGTGTCAGAGCTGAGATTGGACCCGTCAGAGATGAGACTCACCATGTCAGAGATGAGACTCTCCATGTCAGAGGTGAGACTGGCCGTTTCGGAGCTGAGACTCGCCGTGTCAGAGCTGAGACTGTTCGTGTCAGAGCTGAGACTGGCCGTGTCAGAGCTGAGACATGCCGTGTCAGAGCTGAGACTCGTCATGTCAGAGCTGAGACTGGCCGTGTCGGAGCTGAGACTGGCCGTGTCGGAGCTGAGACTCGTCATGTCAGAGCTGAGACTGGCCGTGTCAGAGCTGAGACTGGCCGTGTCAGAGCTGAGATTGGCCGTGTCTGAGATGAGACTGGTTGTGTCGGTGCTGAGACTCGTCATGTCAGAGCTGAGACTGGCCGTGTCAGAGCTGAGACTGGCCATGTCAGAGTTGAGATTCGCCATGTCTGAGCTGAGACTGGCCGTGTCAGAGCTGAGACTTGCCGTGTCAGAGCTGAGACTGGCCGTGTCAGAGCTGAGACTCGCCGTGTCAGAGCTGAGACTTGCCGTTTCGGAGCTGATAATCGTCGTGTCAAAGCTGAGATTCGTCACGTCAGAGTTGAGACTGGCCGTGTTGGACCTGAGACTGGCCGTGACAGAGCTGAGATTCGCCGTGTCAGAGCTGAGACTGGCCGTGGCAGAGCTGAGACTGGCCGCGTCAGAGCTGAGACTGGTCATGTCAGAGCTGAGACTGGCCGTATCAGAGCTGAGACTGGCCGTGTCAGACCTGAGACTGGCCGTGTCAGAGCTGAGAGTGGCCGTATCAGAGCTGAGACTGGCCGTGTCAGAGCTGAGATTGGCCATGTCTGAGCTGATACTGGCCGTGTCTGAGCTGAGACTGGCCGTTTCAGAGCTTAGACTGGCCGCGTCAGAGCTGAGACTGGCCTTTTCAGAACTGAGACTGGCCGTGTCAGAGCTGAGACTCGCCGTGTCGGAGCTGAGACTGGCCATGTCAGAGCTGAGACTGGCCGTGTCAGAGCTGAGACTGGCCGTGTCCGAGCTGAGACTGGCTGTGTCAGAGCTGAAACTCGTCGTGTCAGAGCTGAGATTGGCCGTGTCGGAGCTGAGACTCGTTGTGTCAGAACTGAGACGGGCCAAAACAGAGCAGAGACTAGCCGTGTCGGAACTGAGACACCGTGACAAAGCTGAGACTGGTCTTGTCGGAGCTGAGACTAGCAGTGTCGGAGCTGAGACTGGTCGTTTCAGAGGTGAGAATGGCCGTGTCAGACCTGCGACTGGCCGTGTCAGAGCTGAGATTGGACCCGTCAGAGATGAGAATCTCCATGTCAGAGATGAGACTCTCCATGTCATGGTGAGACTGGCCGTTTCGGAGCTGACTCGCCGTGTCAGAGCTGAGACTCTTCGTGTCAGAGCTGAGACATGCCGTGTCAGAGCTGAGACTCGTCATGTCAGAGCTGAGACTGGCCGTGTCGGAGCTGAGACTGGCCGTGTCGGAGCTGAGACTCGTCATGTCAGAGCTGAGACTGGCCGTGTCAGAGCTGAGACTGGCCGTGTCAGAGCTGAGACTGGCCGTGCCAGAGCTGTGACTGGCCGTGTCAGAGTTGAGATTCGCCATGTCTGAGCTGAGACTGGCCGTGTCAGAGCTGAGACTGGCCGTGTCAGAGCTGAGACTCGCCGTGTCAGAGCTGAGATTCGTCACGTCAGAGTTGAGACTGGCCGTGTCGGACCTGAGACTGGCCGTGTCAGAGCTGAGATTCGCCGTGTCAGAGCTGAGACTGGCCGTGGCAGAGCTGAGACTGGCCGTGTCAGAGCTGAGACTGGTCATGTCAGAGCTGAGACTGGCCGCGTCAGAGCTGAGACTGGCCGCGTCAGAGCTGAGACTGGCCGTGGCAGAGCTGAGACTGGCCGCGTCAGAGCTGAGACTGGTCATGTCAGAGCTGAGACTGGCCGTGTCAGAGCTGAGACTCGCCATGTCAGAGCTGAGACTGGCCGTATCAGAGCTGAGACTGGTCGTGTCAGAGCTGAGATTGGCCGTGTCAGAGCTGAGACCCGTTGTGTCAGAGCTGAGAATGGCCGTGTCGGAGTTGAGAATGGCCGTGTCAGACCTGAGACTCGTCGTGTCAGAGCTGAGATTGTCCGTGTCGGAGCTGAGACTCGTCATGTCAGAACTGAGACGGGCCGAGAAAGAGCAGAGACTGGCCATGTCGGAGCTGAGACTGGTCCTGTCAGATCTGAGACAGGCAGTGTCAGAGCTGAGACTCACCGTGACAAAGCTGAGACTGGCCTTGGCGGAGCTGAGACTGGTCATGTCAGAGCTGAGACTGGCCGTGTCAGAGCTGAGACTGGTCATGTCAGAGCAGAGACTGGCAGTGTCAGAGATGAGACTGGCCGTGTCTGAGCTGAGACTGGCCGTGTCAGAGCTTAGACTGGTTGTGTCAGAACTGAGACGGGCCGAGACAGAGCAAAGACTAGCCGTGTCGGAACTGAGACACCGTGACAAAGCTGAGACTGGTCTTGTCGGAGCTGAGAGTAGCAGTGTCGGAGCTGAGACTCGTCGTTTCAGAGGTGAGAATCCCCGTGTCAGACCTACGACTGGCCGTGTCAGAGCTGAGATTGGACCCGTCAGAGATGAGACTCACCATGTCAGAGATGAGACTCTCCATGTCAGAGGTGAGACTGGCCGTTTCGGAGCTGAGACTCGCCGTGTCAGAGCTGAGACTGTTCGTGTCAGAGCTGAGACTGGCCGTGTCAGAGCTGAGACATGCCGTGTCAGAGCTGAGACTCGTCATGTCAGAGCTGAGACTGGCCGTGTCGGAGCTGAGACTGGCCGTGTCGGAGCTGAGACTCGTCATGTCAGAGCTGAGACTGGCCGTGTCAGAGCTGAGACTGGCCGTGTCAGAGCTGAGATTGGCCGTGTCTGAGATGAGACTGGTTGTGTCGGTGCTGAGACTCGTCATGTCAGAGCTGAGACTGGCCGTGTCAGAGCTGAGACTGGCCATGTCAGAGTTGAGATTCGCCATGTCTGAGCTGAGACTGGCCGTGTCAGAGCTGAGACTTGCCGTGTCAGAGCTGAGACTGGCCGTGTCAGAGCTGAGACTCGCCGTGTCAGAGCTGAGACTTGCCGTTTCGGAGCTGATAATCGTCGTGTCAAAGCTGAGATTCGTCACGTCAGAGTTGAGACTGGCCGTGTTGGACCTGAGACTGGCCGTGACAGAGCTGAGATTCGCCGTGTCAGAGCTGAGACTGGCCGTGGCAGAGCTGAGACTGGCCGCGTCAGAGCTGAGACTGGTCATGTCAGAGCTGAGACTGGCCGTATCAGAGCTGAGACTGGCCGTGTCAGAGCTGAGACTGGCCGTATCAGAGCTGAGACTGGTCATGTCAGAGCTGAGATTGGCCGTGTCAGTGCTGAGACTCGTTGTGTCAGAGCTGAGACTGGCCGTGTCAGAGCTGAGACTGGCCGTGTCGGAGTTGAGACTGGCCGTGTCAGACCTGAGACTCGTCGTGTCAGAGCTGAGATTGGCCGTGTCGGAGCTGAGACTCGTCGTGTCAGAACTGAGACGGGCCGAGAGAGAGCAGAGACTGGCCGTGTCGGAGCTGAGACTCACCGTGACAAAGCTGAGACTGGCCTTGGCGGAGCTGAGACTGGTCATGTCAGAGCTGAGACTGGCCGTGTCAGAGCTGAGACTGGTCATGTCAGAGCTGAGACTGGCCGTGTCATGGTTGAGATTCGCCATGTCTGAGCTGAGACTGGCGGTGTCAGAGATGAGACTCGCCGTGTGAGAGCTGAGACTCGCCGTGTCAGAGATGAGATTCGTCACGTTAGAGCTGAGACTGGCCGTGTCGGACCTGAGACTGGCCGTGTCAGAGCTGAGATTCGCCGTGTCAGAGCTGACACTGGCCGTGTCAGAGCTGAGACAGGCCGTGTCAGAGCTGAGACTGGTCATGTCAGAGCTGAGACTGGCCATATCAGAGCTGAGACTGGCCGTGTCAGAGCTGAGACTGGCCGTATCGGAGCTGAGACTGGTCGTGTCAGAGCTGAGATTGGCCGTGTCGGAGTTGAGACTGGCCGTGTCAGACCTGAGACTGGCCGTGTCAGAGCTGAGAGTGGCCGTATCAGAGCTGAGACTGGCCGTGTCAGAGCTGAGATTGGCCGTGTCCGAGCTGAGACTGGCTGTGTCGGAGTTGAAACTCGTCGTGTCAGAGCTGAGATTGGCCATGTCGGAGCTGAGACTCGTTGTGTCAGAACTGATATGGGCCGAGACAGAGCAGAGAATAGCCGTGTCGGAACTGAGACACCGTGACAAAGCTGAGACTGGCCTTGTCGGAGCTGAGACTAGCAGTGTCGGAGCTGAGACTCGTCGTTTCAGAGGTGAGAATCCCCGTGTCAGACCTGCGACTGGCCGTGTCAGAGCTGAGATTGGACCCGTCAGAGATGAGAATCTCCATGTCAGAGATGAGACTCTCCATGTCAGAGGTGAGACTGGACGTTTCGGAGCTGAGACTCGCCGTGTCAGAGCTGAGACTGTTCGTGTCAGAGCTGAAACATGCCGTGTCGGAGCTGAGACTCGTCATGTCAGAGCTGAGACTGGCCGTGTCGGAGCTGAGACTGGCCGTGTCGGAGCTGAGACTCGTCATGTCAGAGTTGAGACTGGCCGTGTCGGACCTGAGACTGGCCGTGTCAGAACTGAGATTCGCCGTGTCAGAGCTGAGACTGGCCGTGGCAGAGCTGAGACTGGCCGTGTCAGAGCTGAGACTGGCCGTATCAGAGCTGAGACTGGTCATGTCAGAGCTGAGATTGGCCGTGTCAGTGCTGAGACTCGCTGTGTCAGAGCTGAGACTGGCCGTGTCAGAGCTGAGACTGGCCGTGTCGGAGTTGAGACTGGCCGTGTCAGACCTGAGACTCGTCGTGTCAGAGCTGAGATTGGCCGTGTCGGAGCTGAGACTCGTCGTGTCAGAACTGAGACGGGCCGAGAGAGAGCAGAGACTGGCCGTGTCGGAGCTGAGACTCACCGTGACAAAGCTGAGACTGGCCTTGGCGGAGCTGAGATTGGTCATGTCAGAGCTGAGACTGGCCGTGTCAGAGCTGAGACTGGTCATGTCAGAGCTGAGACTGGCCGTGTCATGGTTGAGATTCGCCATGTCTGAGCTGAGACTGGCGGTGTCAGAGCTGAGACTCGCCGTGACAGAGCTGAGACTCGCCCTGTCAGAGATGAGATTCGTCACGTTAGAGCTGAGACTGGCCGTGTCGGACCTGAGACTGGCCGTGTCAGAGCTGAGATTCGCCGTGTCAGAGCTGAGACTGGCCGTGTCAGAGCTGAGACTGGCCGTGTCAGAGCTGAGACAGGCCGTGTCAGAGCTGAGACTGGTCATGTCAGAGCTGAGACTGGCCATATCAGAGCTGAGACTGGCCGTGTCAGAGCTGAGACTGGCCGTATCAGAGCTGAGACTGGTCGTGTCAGAGCTGAGATTGGCCGTGTCGGAGTTGAGACTGGCCGTGTCAGACCTGAGACTGGCCGTGTCAGAGCTGAGAGTGGCCGTATCAGAGCTGAGACTGGCCGTGTCAGAGCTGAGATTGGACATGTCTCAGCTGATACTGGCCGTGTCTGAGCTGAGACTAGCCGTGTCAGAGCTGAGACTGGCCGTGTCAGTGCTGAGACTGGCCGTGTCAGAGCTGAGACTGGCCGTGTCAGTGCTGAGACTGGCCGTGTCAGAGCTGAGACTGGCCGTGACAGAGATGAGTCTGGCCGTGTCAGAGCTGAGGCTGGCCGTGTCAGAGCTGAGACTGACCATGTCAGAGCTGAGACTGGTCATGTCAGAGCTGAGACTGGCCGTGTCAGAGCTGAGACTGGTCATGTCAGAGCTGAGACTGGCCGTGTCATGGTTGAGATTCGCCATGTCTGAGCTGAGAGTGGCGGTGTCAGAGCTGAGACTCGCCAAGTCAGAGCTGAGACTCGCCGTGTCAGAGATGAGATTCGTCACGTTAGAGCTGAGACTGGCCGTGTCGGACCTGAGACTGGCCGTGTCAGAGCTGAGATTCGCCGTGTCAGAGCTGAGACTGGCCGTGTCAGAGCTGAGACTGGCCGTGTCAGAGCTGAGACAGGCCGTGTCAGAGCTGAGACTGGTCATGTCAGAGCTGAGACTGGCCATATCAGAGCTGAGACTGGCCGTGTCAGAGCTGAGACTGGCCGTATCAGAGCTGAGACTGGTCGTGTCAGAGCTGAGATTGGCCGTGTCGGAGTTGAGACTGGCCGTGTCAGACCTGAGACTGGCCGTGTCAGAGCTGAGAGTGGCCGTATCAGAGCTGAGACTGGCCGTGTCAGAGCTGAGATTGGCCATGTCTGAGCTGATACTGGCCGTGTCTGAGCTGAGACTGGCTGTTTCAGAGCTTAGACTGGCCGCGTCAGAGCTGAGACTGGCCTTGTCAGAACTGAGACTGGCCGTGTCAGAGCTGAGACTCGCCGTGTCGGAGCTGAGACTGGCCATGTCAGAGCTGAGACTGGCCGTGTCAGAGCTGAGACTGGCCGTGTCCGAGCTGAGACTGGCTGTGTCAGAGCTGAAACTCGTCGTGTCAGTGCTGAGATTGGCCGTGTCGGAGCTGAGACTCGTTGTGTCAGAACTGAGACGGGCCAAAACAGAGCAGAGACTAGCCGTGTCGGAACTGAGACACCGTGACAAAGCTTAGACTGGCCTTGTCGGAGCTGAGACCAGCAGTGTCGGAGCTGAGACTCGTCGTTTCAGAGGTGAGAATCCCCGTGTCAGACCTGCGACTGGCCGTGTCAGAGCTGAGATTGGACCCGTCAGAGATGAGAATCTCCATGTCAGAGATGAGACTCTCCATGTCAGAGGTGAGACTGGCCGTTTCGGAGCTGAGACTCGCCGTGTCAGAGCTGAGACTGTTCGTGTCAGAGCTGAGACATGCCGTGTCAGAGCTGAGACTCGTCATGTCAGAGCTGAGACTTGCCGTGTCGGAGCTGAGACTGGCCGTGTCGGAGCTGAGACTCGTCATGTCAGAGCTGAGACTGGCCGTGTCAGAGCTGAGACTGGCCGTGTCAGAGCTGAGACTGGCCGTGCCAGAGCTGAGACTGGCCGTGTCAGAGTTGAGATTCGCCATGTCTGAGCTGAGACTGGCCGTGTCAGAGCTGAGACTCGCCGTGTCAGAGCTGAGATTCGTCACGTCAGAGTTGAGACTGGCCGTGTTGGACCTGAGACTGGCCGTGTCAGAGCTGAGATTCGCCGTGTCAGAGCTGAGACTGGCCGTGGCAGAGCTGAGACTGGCCGTGTCAGAGCTGAGACTGGTCATGTCAGAGCTGAGACTGGCCGCGTCAGAGCTGAGACTTGTCATGTCAGAGCTGAGACTGGCCGCGTCAGAGCTGAGACTGGCCGTGGCAGAGCTGAGACTGGCCGTGTCAGAGCTGAGACTGGTCATGTCAGAGCTGAGACTGGCCGTGTCAGAGCTGAGACTCGCCATGTCAGAGCTGAGACTGGCCGTATCAGAGCTGAGAATGGTCGTGTCAGAGCTGAGATTGGCCGTGTCAGAGCTGAGACCCGTTGTGTCAGAGCTGAGAATGGCCGTGTCGGAGTTGAGAATGGCTGTGTCAGAGCTGAGACTCGTCGTGTCAGAGCTGAGATTGTCCGTGTCGGAGCTGAGACTCGTCGTGTCAGAACTGAGACGGGCCGAGAAAGAGCAGAGACTGGCCATGTCGGAGCTGAGACTGGTCCTGTCAGATCTGAGACTGGCAGTGTCAGAGCTGAGACTCACCGTGACAAAGCTGAGACTGGCCTTGGCGGAGCTGAGACTGGTCATGTCAGAGCTGAGACTGGCCGTGTCAGAGCTGAGACTGGTCATGTCAGAGCAGAGACTGGCAGTGTCAGAGCTGAGACTGGCCGTGTCTGAGCTGAGATTGGCCGTGTCAGAGCTTAGACTGGTTGTGTCAGAACTGAGACGGGCCGAGACAGAGGAAAGACTAGCCGTGTCGGAACTGAGACACCGTGACAAAGCTGAGACTGGTCTTGTCGGAGCTGAGACTAGCAGTGTCGGAGCTGAGACTCGTCGTTTCAGAGGTGAGAATCCCCGTGTCAGACCTGCGACTGGCCGTGTCAGAGCTGAGATTGGACCCGTCAGAGATGAGACTCACCATGTCAGAGATGAGACTCTCCATGTCAGAGGTGAGACTGGCCGTTTCGGAGCTGAGACTCGCCGTGTCAGAGCTGAGACTGTTCGTGTCAGAGCTGAGACTCGTCATGTCAGAGCTGAGACTCGTCATGTCAGAGCTGAGACTGGCCGTGTCGGAGCTGAGACTGGCCGTGTCGGAACTGAGACTCGTCATGTCAGAGCTGAGACTGGCCGTGTCAGAGCTGAGTCTGGCCGTGTCAGAGCTGAGATTGGCCGTGTCTGAGATGAGACTGGCTGTGTCGGTGCTGAGACTCGTCATGTCAGAGCTGAGACTGGCCGTGTCAGAGCTGAGACTGGCCATGTCAGAGCTGAGACTGGCCGTGTCAGAGCTGAGACTTGCCGTGTCAGAGCTGAGACTGGCCGTGTCAGAGCTGAGACTCGCCGTGTCAGAGCTGAGACTTGCCGTTTCGGAGCTGATAATCGTCGTGTCAAAGCTGAGATTCGTCACGTCAGAGTTGAGACTGGCCGTGTTGGACCTGAGACTGGCCGTGTCAGAGCTGAGATTCGCCGTGTCAGAGCTGAGACTGGCCGTGGCAGAGCTGAGACTGGCCGCGTCAGAGCTGAGACTGGTCATGTCAGAGCTGAGACTGGCCGTATCAGAGCTGGGACTGGCCGTGTCAGAGCTGAGACTGGCCGTATCAGAGCTGAGACTGGTCATGTCAGAGCTGAGATTGGCCGTGTCAGTGCTGAGACTCGTTGTGTCAGAGCTGAGACTGGCCGTGTCAGAGCTGAGACTGGCCGTGTCGGAGTTGAGACTGGCCGTGTCAGACCTGAGACTC